>NC_090231.1:51212888-51352888 GCF_024489055.1 Chanodichthys erythropterus | reverse complement strand
TGCTTGGTTTGCGAGCAGGTAAGTTATAAGTTTTAAGTTACTGTACTCATTCAGTGCTATACAATGCTACTGTTAACATTAAAATAAGCAAGTTAGCATTTTCTGAATTTTCTTATTAGGGTTTACAGTGAATAAATAACTCATTTGATTTGCAAGTACTCAAAATAAAAGTTAATTAACTGAATATTCTATCAAAATGTTTGAGTTAGTTAACTCAGTACTTCAGGTTAGGAGCAATTAACATGCATGAGTACTACAAACTCAAAACTTTATAGTTCTGCTTACTTAAAATTTGGAACATCATAACTCAAAAAAATGTATGTAACTGATTACCTCAAATTTTTTGAGTTAGCCCAACTTATTTGGGTTTACAGTGTTGTTAGTGTTCCACTGTACTGCCCGCGGTACACATACCTTTCAAAAGAGACCAAAACCATGCATTATACTCCAAATCGTTCAAAAACAGCGTGCAATTTACTTTGGGTATGCGCTTTTTTTTTTTTTTTTTTGGGCATTTTAGGCAAAATTTTGCAGGAATGCTAAGGGGTAAACAGCATACTATAAAAAGCATAAAAACAAAGCACACAAATAGGGTAAAAGAAGTGTTCCGAATTGTACTGAATGTGTACTTGTAGTGTACTTCAAATCTTAAAAGTATTTTTTATATAATATAACTTAATATAAGATTAATATTGCAAATAATATAATACTTGCAAATTATAAAATATTAATAAAATAGGCCACTTAAGTGTATGAAAAAAGAGAATATCACAACTGTATGTAGCCTAATAAGGTAAAATTAATCTTTGTCACACTTGAAGTATACTTATTTTGATGTGTTGACTAACATACTAAAGCACATGTAAAGTATTTTATTAACTGTTGTGTTATTTGATTTTTTATTATTATGGTGTACTTAAGACTTACTTAAGTGGGTCAAAAAGCACTCTTGAATTCAACTAATTGTATTTAATATAAATTTTCATATGCAGTTAACATGTTATTAAGTGTCTGAAAACACTAAATGTGAGTATATTCTTATAAAGTTTATTATTTGTGTAAAAAATGCTCTTTAGTGTATACTTCTTTTTCCTAGAGATACTCAGTTTTGAATCAAATGTTCAGTACTAAAGTAAATAAATAAGTATAGTTATTTTTTATTTTTATTTTTTCTCATCCACCATCTTGGATTTATATCTCTAGTTGTTATGCAGTGTAGGATTTCTTTCTCCACAAACAATACAGCAAAGCTGTCTTGTAATGTCTTATCTTAGGAGGCAACATAACTACATTTCAAAAAGCCTTTGTGTCGGGACAGTGCCTACAATGCCTTCACAGGTAGTTCAGTAGGTTTTGGAAGAGAGCAAAAGTCTGGGCCTAAAAAGTTTCTTTAAAAAGATACTTCCATAAACGCTGTGACAGGAAGTGACTGAACTCCTCACATTAAAACGATCCTCCCCTCCCTCGTTTTCTGCTCAGAGGTCCCATCATGTCCCACCCCACGTAGAGTAGAAACATTAGCCTCGCTTGGAGCACTCCGCTGCAGCTGAGTGGGAATGCAGTGTGGTGCTACTGTAATCATTGTAATGCATCTCTGTTCTTTTAATTAAGGGATAATGTCCAATTTCATGACGTTTATGAGGTTATAACATTCATTAGCCCTCAACAGATGCTGCAGCTGAATAGCTAACTAGCCTGGAGCAGAGCGGTGCGGGGCCTCCTCCTGGCCGTAGCCACAAGTCTGCTCCGTTAATGGTCAGGGGGATTCATGACTGCCGTTGTCTCAGACTCTCCCCACTCACCTAAAGGAATGGGACAGATTTAAAGAGTAGAACCGCTGAACTTCAAACAGCTCATAGCCTTGGCACATAAAACTGGCATTAAAATTTGTGATTGCAATTAAAGCAAAGTTACTCGCAATGAGAATGTCAGAAGCAGTTCTAATCATTTTTATTGTGCCGCTTAATTATTGTTACCCATGCCTTTGCGAGGGCCAAAAGTTTTACAGGCATTACAATTCAACCTATTGCTCCCCGCTTTGCTGACAATCCATAACAGCGCCATAATAGCCAATGGTCTCAAGCTCACCGACAATACCAAAAGTCGGAGACAATGTTGTTGCTGTTAACTAAAACTGAAACTATCAAAAAATATTTTTTGTTAATAAAAAACTAATATATATATATATATATATATATATATATATGAGATTGCAAATCACTGAAATATGATTAAAGCAAAATAGAAATATTAATAAACTAATAAAAATGAAAAAGCACAAAACAAAATTACTAAATAAATAAATTAAATAAAATAAAAGCTCAATTAAAAAAAATATTAATGAATATTATAATTGTAAACAAATACAAAAATAGCACTGGTCTGAGGCAGCCAGTGAACATGCTTATATTTTGCATTGTTTAATGATTTTTAAAATGACAAATTATTTTATCAGCATAACATTTTTAATAAAAAGATCAATTGAAAAATTGTAATGTTATATTTTTAGCATATGTCTCTCTTTTGCTTTAATGACAGCATCACTTAAGCTGCATCAACTCCACAAGTTAGTGTAAAACTCCAGCATGATTTGGGAATTTTGAGGCAGGAAATCTATCCATCAGTAGAAAGTTCCCATGCCCAACATCCAAATTTACATTTCATTTAGGACTTAGAAATAGCACAGAATCTTAAAATATTTTTTTTTCTTAAATATAAGCTACAAAATATTTCTGTTTGTTTTCTTGGATTAAATTCGATTTTGAATCAATCTGGTCTCAAACTTTACAAACTCATATTCTAAACTCAAATACATTTGAATCACTTTTATAACTCACTGCTGCTATGCCAACCTGTTAGATGAAGTACAAATCTGTTACATTTAAACAAATGCCACATTATGTCAAGGGTCCATGCAGAACAGACAACCAGAAGTGGAAAAAAAAAAATTAACCAACCTGTTATAAAACTACATAATTGGAGAGGTGACTTTGTGAGATTACAAAAATACAAATAGTGTATTTACCATAAATGAGAGAGCAATGCAACATTCTGATGTGTTTTTTAGGTGTGGATTCATGAAGGCCAATTTCTGAAGGGGGCGGATGCTACGGCCTTCCCAAGAGTGAACTAAGAGCTGCTGGGCAGCTGTCTGATAATTAATCCCCTCCCAGGTGCTTGGCCCCTGGCATCTGTAAGAGCAGACCCACTACATGAGGGTGGCCTTCAGCCAGCACTGTGGGACACACATCAATAAGATTCATTACACCTTATTTAACAGTGCACGCACACACCAATGTGGGCAGCCCACAGACACACCCACTCAGACGCTTAAACCAACGTACTGGTTTATTTAGAGCATAATAATGTCAGGTCGGCTTTATTTTAATTGGCTGCTATTTGTTTAACTGTTCAGTCTCAACACTTGTGTCTTTTTCACTAACCACCCGCAAACAAGTTTAATCTTCCATTCTAACTCTTCTAACTCTTTACCACCCTGTGACTAATTCAAACACAAAGTTTGCTTAATTGTATTGAATGTGCACTTTTTGTCACACACATCACATGGACTTGTTTTCAGTTTGTACCGTCTTCCCTTAGTTAGTTTGTTGTCATGGTTGTTAATTTGATAAATCATTCTGCTCAGCTGTGCACACCTCATTATCTTCAGTATTTAAGTTCATGCTTTTCACTCCTTAGTTTCCGGGTATGCTTTGGTTGTGGATGTTTGGATCATATTGTGGATTTATTAAAGATTATTCGGATTCATCCTTGTCGTGCGTATTCTTTGTGCAATCAGAGACACAACACTGTACTCGCAGATAATATTAATGAAATGAAAGGCTACATAAGTATACTTAAAGAGAGTGCACTTTCAAGACTATGTACAGTGGGAACGGAAAGTATTCAGACCCCCTTAAATTTTTTACTCTTTGTTATATTGCAGCCATTTGCTAAAATCATTTAAGTTCATTTTTTTTCCTCATTAATGTACACACAGCACCCCATATAGATAGAAAAACACAGAATTGTTGACATTTTTGCAGATTTATTAAAAAAGAAAAACTGAAATATCACATGGTCCTAAGTATTCAGATCCTTTGCTGTGACACTCATATATTTATCTCAGGTGCTGTCCATTTCTTCTGATCATCCATGAGATGGTTCTACACCTTCGTTTGAGTCCAGCTGTGTTTGATTATATTGATTGGACTTAATTAGGAAAGACACACACCTGTCTATATAAGACCTTACAGCTCACAGTACATGTCAGAGCAAATGAAAATCATGAGGTCAAAGGAACTGCCTGAAGAGCTCAGAGACAGAATTGTGGCAAGCAATTCTGCTGCACTTAAGGTTCCTAAGAGCACAGTGGCCTCCATAATCCTTAAATGGAAGACGTTTGGGACAACAAGAACCCTTCCTAGAGCTGGCCGTCCGGCCTTTGCTGTGACACTCATATATTTAAGTCAGGTGCTGTCCATTTCTTCTGATCATCTTTGAGATGGTTCTACACCTTCGTTTGAGTCCAGCTGTGTTTGATTATACTGAGAATTATACAGAGAATCTTATTTCTCACCATCTTAGCAAACTTCATGCAGCATTTCATGTGTCTTGCACTGAGGAGAGGCTTCCGTCGGGCCACTCTGCCATAAAGCCCCGACTGGTGGAGGGCTGCAGTGATGGTTGACTTTCTACAGCTTTCTCCCATCTCCCGACTGCATCTCTGGAGCTCAGCCACAGTGATCTTTGGGTTCTTCTTTACCTCTCTCACCAAGGTTCTTCTCCCCCGATAGCTCAGTTTGGCCGGACGGCCAGCTCTAGGAAGGGTTCTGGTTGTCCCAAACGTCTTCCATTTAAGGATTATGGAGGCCACTGTGCTCTTAGGAACCTTAAGTGCAGCAGAATTGCTTGCCACACTTCTGTCTCTGAGCTCTTCAGGCAGTTCCTTTGACCTCATGATTCTCATTTGCTCTGACATGCACTGTGAGCTTAGGACCTAGCTAGCTTATGTGATATTTCAGTTTTTCTTTTTAATAAATCTGCAAAAATGTCAACAATTATGTGTTTTTCTGTCAATATGGGGTGCTGTGTGGACAATAATGAGGAAAAAAATGAACTTAAATGATTTTAGCAAATGGCTGCAATATAACAAAGACTGAAAAATTTAAGGGGGTCTGAATACTTTCCGTACCCACTGTAACTTTACACACTTAAGCACATATTTACTGTTTTTCTCAGTCTTGGTTTTGGCTCAATTCTCAAATGAGATTTTTCTTTCTCAAAACAATAAGTTCAGATCTCAGAACATTTAGCTTCTTGTTAACATCAGATTTGAATTTCTTCTTGATTTAAGCAAATTGCATGTGTTTTGGCACATGTGCAAAAGAATAAGTACAATTGTCGGCGCAATAGCTAAATGCGCATAGCTTGTTCATCAAAACTGATTATTGATTCTCAGTGAAATCTCTTTATAACTTCTAAACTTTTTTTATCATATAAGCCATCAAAAATGCCAATGCAAAATAATCTATTCAATTATACTTCTGTCAAACATGCATGTATATTCCATAAATATCTGACATACTCTGCCTCTGGTCCAGCCAAGGTCCAAGTCTCCTTCGTCGGCCAGTTCCAAGTCTCCTTCGTCGCTGATGCTCCCACCTAGTGGGTGTGTGTGTGTGTGTACTGAAAGTGAGTTTAAGTGTCCTTGGGTGAAGGGGGTTCCTGAGGAGTTAATGGCAAGGCACTATGACTAATGGGGAAAAACCGTGACAAAATAAGACAAATGGTGTTGGCCAACTTCATTACCTTACTGACAGCTTGACAGCGTCATTGTTTAATGTGGTATTTTTCATCTACATCTCATTTTGTTGCAAAAGAGACTATACAAGTTCTTGTTTTTAACTCAAAAATGATGAAAATGGACAGATATCACCTCTGATGGTCAGGTCTCATACCTTCACGTGCAGATGTATGAATGTATGAACAGTGTCAGGTTCATTACTACTACAGACTGCTCATGAACAATGTCTATAATGATTATCAAAGATGTTAGTCGGTGTCAGGCAGTTTCTACAGATTATCATTCATGGCTGGGGATTTGGGTGGGTCAGACTCTGTTAATTATAACTTTAACCCTCTTCCAAAAGAATAAAAATAAATAAATAATAATAATATATATTATATAAATAATAAAGAATAAAAAGTTATGGACGGATGGATGGATAAAATGTAATTGACTCACATCAATATACTTAGATGATAGGATTTTAGGCTCAACACTGGTGGTGAGATGATCTGAATAAAGACTAAATAAAGTATAAAGTCAGCTCAATATCAGTGATGTAAATTTTTCATGACTGGAGGTCATCGGGGCTACTGTAATCTCAGGACCAGAGACTGCCGTTAGTATCAGCTGTCTCTTGTCTTTGACCATCATATACATTATTAATCTGCTTGGCTCTTTTTGGTAAAGAGAGACCTTGGTTTGTTTTTATTTTTCATGAAATTACACAAATTTAGTCCAGGAATATTGAATCCATTGTAAATAATGCATGAGTCTTCAGGAGGCTTGCATCCACTTAACACATGACACTCTCTCGTTGCTGCGTTCATTGACAAACGATGCCAGTGGATGAACCATGTGTGAATTTGGTTCCCATGGAAGTGTCTCTTAGATGAAGTCTCAGATAGTTACTCCAGAACTGATGCATTACATCTCACTGATTCTGTACATATTGGATAATAAAATATATATAAAAATATGCGAAAGTAAATGAAGTGCCACACAATGGCAATAGCCATTTAAGACAGGATATCAAAACAAGAATACCTAGTTAACCTGGATAACAAGTACAATTTGCAGGAGGTAAAGGCTTATAAGCAATTCAATAACTTGAGCAATGCAAAAAAAAAATTAAAAATACAAATTGCAGCAAAGTCACTTATATTTAAAGGAAATAATATGAAAATATATTTTGTAATAAAATATGCTTATTTTAAGATCATTAATTTGTTTCTTTTTATATGTGTGTGTGTGTGTGTGTGTGTGTGTGTGTGTGTGTGTGTGTGTGTGTGTGTGTGTGTGTGTGTGTGTGTGTGTGTGTGTGTGTGTGTGTGTGTGTGTGTGTGTGTGTGTGTGTGTGTGTGTGTGTGTGTGTGTGTGTGTGTGTGTGTGCTTTTGTTTATATTACATCGTGGGGACATGTAATATAAACCTGAGTTCACCTACATCGTGGGTGGGGACCAGCCACTGGTCCCCACAATGTAAATTAATTAATAAAAATACTAAATGATGTTTTTGTGAGAAAATAAATGTGTGCACAGTTTCCTGTGATGGTTAGGTTTAGGGGTAGGGGTAGGGTAGGGGAATAGAAAGTACGGTTTGTACAGTATAAAATGCATTGCGGCCTATGGAAAGTCCCCACAATTCACAAAAACAAACATGTGTGTGTGAGTGCGTGTGTGTGTGTGCATGTTATGTCATGATACTTAGAAATGTATGCTCCGTTAAAAAAAAAAAAAAAAAAAAAAAAAACATGGCTATTGACCAATCAGCATCAAGGACCAGAACTATGCAGTTTATAATTTCTAATAAAATATGGTTATTTGAGGACCATTAACTTATTTTTCTGCATCATAATTTTATGTCAATTAAGCCCATTATTCCCCCAAATTCTCATTAACATAATGCGTTTGGACATTGTTGTTTCCTTATATCTTTTTTTTTTTTTTTTTTTTTTTTTTAAATCATTATTCTCGGTGATGATTCTCATTTCTGGAATACAGTATTTTTATTTATTTATTTATTTATTAGCTTGCTGTGGAAATTGACATAAAAACGCAAACGCTCTTCTTAAAATAGGAAGCATTAATTTAGATGAATTTCTAATTTTCTTTCCTGTGGATTTTCCCAGGTTTCATAAAATTCCACCGCAGGGTATACAAAAAGTTGGAGTAGCTATTAGAAAATATCTGCGCTGCGCACACACTCTACAACATCCACAAACATCCAGCAAAATTAAGCGAGGTCTGAATCCAGTCGGGTAAAAATAAATCTGCCTAAGTAGAGTCCTGCTCTATGATTTGATGTCTCTGCAGCTCATTTCTGTGTAAATGTAGCACAGCCCGGCTCCCACCAGCGCTGTGTTTAAGCCCAGGCGTCGTCGCCACCTCCTGTGAGGGAGAATCCATTAAAATCTCCCGGGAATAGCGAGGTAACACAGCTGCCGCCCCTGTGAGGCAGAAAAGGTGTTGTGTTTGCAGATTGTGTGTTATTGTAGCGGTTTCTCTTCTTCTTCCTCATCTTCTCCATTTCCTCCCTCTCATCTGAATCTATCTTTGTGCTATATTTGTCCACATTTCCTGTTTTATTGTTATGGAGAATGGGACTTGGACCATTACACAGCTACAATTCATGCAAATGCTATCGAAACCAGCTACACAACTTTTTGAGCTTGGTGCCTTGCCAGAATAGAAACCAGCCCCCTGCCCTGAACACACAACAACCCTCCCCCCTCCAAATTTCAGACAACATCTCCAAACAGTAAGAGGTTATGCAGCTTTTCTGAGTTATGTACTTACAGAAATATTGTGAGAACATGTTTCTGCAGAACACTTTCACTCAGTTATTACTAAATGTTTTGTACTGTTGTTAATTGTGTGCGATCTACAAGACCCTATGCTGACCGACAGCATCTTTCACATACAGCACATTCAATAAAAGCATACAGTAAGCCTTTACCAAAGAGCATAAATGTCGAGTCATTGGCAACACAAAAATAACCTTTTTAAGATAGACATATTTTATATTATATATATATTATATATATATATATATATATATATATATATATATATATATATATATGTATATATATATATATATATATATATAGTTTGCATTTGCAAATATAAGGTCTCCAGCAAAGTCTAAACAGGAGAGATTCACTGATATCTTTGTACAACATAACAAACGTCTTATGATGTTCAACCAAAGAAAAGTCATTAAATAAAAGCCAGTGTATCAAAGCTTTCATTTGGCACACCTGCCGCACTCATTTCAAGGTGTACAATTCCCACAGATGAATTAGAGAAAAAGAGTGAAAAAAATGGCTGAGATATAATCTCTAGTCTTGAATTCAGGTTTTGATTACTCTGTCGATCATGTCGATTTCTACATGTATTCTAATATTGCCTTTATTGACGCTTAGTCATTTTGTCATTATGACATGTTGAGGTGTGATTCTCAATTTAATCAGCTAACATAATTTTATTAACATTTATTTTTTTATTTATTTATGCTATTTAGACACGTTTGATCACATAACCCAACCCAACCCCTAAATCTACCCATTTGCGAATTATATAATATAAAACACACGATATAACAGGCAGATATGACAACAGGCACAATTTATTCAAAAGGTACAAATCTTCCAAGTGTTCCAAGGCCAAGCGATTGAGTGACCCAAAAGCGATCACTGTAGATCCTATGCACATATAAAAAAAATTGCCACCCGAAGACGCGCTACGTCAGATTTAATAGTGAAATGGCATTAGGCATGTTTGACTGCAAACCGATCGACATAGGCATAAATCCCATGGGGTCAGAGAGTCGCTCCCTCCCTAAAAATATCATTAAAAACCATGTTGTGTAAATAATATAATGATATATACTTAAAATAATTGTGTAAGTATAAAACAATACAAATGCAAATGTTTAGAAGTGTTTTTAAGTTTAGAAATATTTGGTCCACTGCGCACCTCACCTATACACACAAGTCTGGTGGGGAGAGAACAAAGTTCTTCAGTAGTTGCAGTCCTCCCGACTGCAAGCGGCAACTCTAGCCGATCGGTTACACCCAGCTGCAGCTGAAGTCGAACATACCTATTGGCTCTTGTGTGTATTGTGACCGGTTGCGTAAAACTAAATATTCAAGTTTATCTTTTGATGAGATGTGTGACGGAGATGGATCACTGCAGCGATTAAAACATTTAAAGGTGCCATCGAACATTTTTTTACAAGATGTAATATAAGTCTAAGGTGTCCACTGAATGTGTCTGTGAAGTTTCAGCTCAAAATACCCCATAGATTTTTTTTTATATATTTTTTTTTAACTGCCTATTTTGGGGCATCATTAGAAATGCGCCGATTCAGGCTGCGGCCCCTTTAAATGCTCACGCTCTCCGCCCCCTCCCGAGCTCTCGACTCTATCATTGCATAAACAAAGTTCACACAGCTAATATAACCCTCAAAATGGATCTTTCGAAGTGTTCGTCATGCATGCTGCATGCATACATCGGATTATGTGAGTTTTGTATTTATTTGGATGTTTACATTTGATTCTGAATGAGTTTGAGGCTGTGCTCTGTGGCTAACAGCTAATGCTACACTGTTGGAGAGATTTATAAAGAATGAAGTTGTGTTTATGCATTATACAGACTGCAAGTGTTTAAAATTAAAATAATGACGGCTCTTGTCTCCGTGAATACAGTAAGAAATGATGGTAACTTTTAACAGTACATTAGCAACATGCTAACGAAACATTTAGAAAGACAATTTACAAATATCACTAAAAATATCATGCTATCATGGATCATGTCAGTTATTATTGCTCCATCTGCCATTTTTCACTATTGTGCTTGCTTGCTTACCTAGTCTGATGATTCTGCTGTGCACAGATCCAGACGTTAATACTGGCTGCCCTTGTGTAATGCCTTGATCATGAGCTGGCATATGCAAATATTGGGGGCGTACATATTAATGAGCCCAACTGTTATGTGCCCAACAGTCGGTGTTATGTTGAGATTCGCCTGTTCTTCGGAGGTCTTTTAAACAAATGAGATTTATATAAGAAGGAGGAAACAATGGAGTTTGAGACTCACTGTATGTCATTTCCATGTACTGAACTCTTATTATTTACTATGCCAACGTAAATTCAATTTTTAATTCTAAGGCACCTTTAAGTAAAATAAGATCCACTCTGTTCTTCACATAAAGATACTGTATGGCATCAGAAGACTTGGAATGCAAAATGAGTCATTTGTAATACTTTTATACTGTTTAGCTTTGTAATAAATTCCTGTGATTGTACTTTTATTTGCCTGTTACATGTTTTATATAGTTGAGAAGTGGGTAAGAGTGGGATTAATTAGTCTTTAGGGTAAGCGTGGGGTTAGTTGCTCCAACATATAAAAGTATAAATATTTATAAAATCCTTTCCACTTTTACAAATGCAAATAATAAATGCATTTTGATCTGACGCATAAGGCAAACAACTGAAAGCAATAGAGTACCCTGCACGTCAAAAAATTATGCTAAATGGGTACCCTGTGCATTAAAAAAGTGACACCAAGGGGTCCTGACCAAGTGTTAATATGTGACGAGTTGGGAGTGAGAACATGTTACATCGGGTGAATTCACAAAACATCAGTCTCAAATAGAATCTATTCAAGAGATGAATCCTATGAAAACCTTGAAAAGCACAGCACATGCTGGCCACACACTGATTAACAGGGATGTATTTTGCAGAGTGAAGAAAGAATCTGATAAAGAGTAAAGGTTGATTAAAGAGAGTTTGGAAGGAAAAAGATAGTATCATCAGGTAGCAGACTGATGAGATGTATTTTCCCATGGCATCGATCTATGATTTCAGGAATGATAATTCTCACTGTCAGGGAAAAACAATTCCAGGAATACATTTCTCTCATGCTACTACTGTGCCTTGAAGTATGATGAGAAAATTGGTGGTTTCGGGACACTTTCAGACCACATTAGGTCAATGTTTTTGGGGCGTGGTTCAATGTTTTGTGTGTGCTTAAACTAAAATTTTAATTCAAATCGATTACTGTGAAAAATTGCAACTTCCATTTTTTCATACAAACTCTTAATTACTGAATGTAGAAAAAATTGGCATTACAATGTCTTGAACTTACAATGTCAAGTTAACAGGCATGCTCAATTTGATAAGTGACTTGAATCATTTGTTCACTTTTGAAGTTTTTTTCCATTTTAATGAGTATGTACAACTTATTTTGGTGTATTTAAATAAGTAGCTTTATATGTTCTTTTCAGTTTGTTGAACATACTGATGCTCAAGTTAGACAAACTGATGAAGTTTTACATCACTGTTATATAATGTTATTGCGCAGCTTAACTCAAGCATATTAAACCCACAAGAAAAAAATATATATTTTTGAGTTTATATTACTTATTATATTACATTTATCATTTAATAAAAGTACAGACCAACTTTAATTGTTAAATTGATAAAACATTTGAAGAGTTCATTTGCAAAAACAGATAACAGATAATTTTTATTAATTCTCACAAATTATGTTTTTTTTATTGTGCATTCCAAGTAATATCAATCAAACTTGTTGGGTTGTTTTAATCAAGTAATAATAACTCCAAAAAATACAGGTAACTTACAAAATTAAAGTTCACTGAAAGTATGTAATTCATGTTTTCATATCATCATGTTTAGACTAATGTAACTCACTGTATTGTGGAATGAATGCTACTTCCTTGGCCCGTCTCCAGTTGGTCCAAAATGCATCAGCTAGACTTTTATTGGGCCTCCATAAATCCACTCACATTACACCTGTGTTAGCATCATTGCATTGGCTTCCTGTGCGGTTTAGAGTGGAGTTTAAAATTCTAGTTTGTGTTTTTAAGTCCCTAAATTACTCAGCCACCTCATATTTATCTGAACTTTTACCTTTACATAACCTTTCCCGAGATCTTTGATCTAGTAGTCTTAGATTGCTCGCTGTTCCCAGAGTAAGACTAAAACGAAGAGGAGAACGTGCTTTTGCTGTTGCCAACATTACAAATTTTTTAAATCTTTGCTTAAAACTCATTATTTTTCCATTGCTTTTAATGTCCCTTGATGGTTTATTTTTGTATTTTGATTTCTGTTGGATTTTTGATTTTCTTTTGATATTCTGTTGGTTAAATTGTCTCAATTTTATTTGTGACATTTTATTTGTGACATTATTATTTAATTGTTTTTGCTTACATTTATTTTATCTGATGTTGTAAAGCACATTGGTCAGCTGTTGCTGTTTTAAAAGTGCTATATAAATAAACTAAACATGAAACTTGAATTTGATATGTGGAGAATAACGCACAGCAGTTCATTTTATTTTAAAGTGGCGTTTATCTGTCTTTGCAAATTCTTCATTTGTTTTCAAGTTGAGTATATTCAAACAAGTCCTGAAGCTGGTTGCCTCAAGTTTTTGAGTTGTCTTAACTTCAGGTATTTTAACAGTGCACATTACAAAATGTTCATTTAACAACATAAAATATAACAATATAGCTGCAAGCAGCGATGATGGGCCCAAGGCATGGTGCCACCGCCACCCCAGTGGCTTAAGGAAACCTGAGTTTGGTGGCGATTGCATGAATATTCTACAAGGAGTACTTAAAAACTCAAAGCCTTATTATTTAAAAAATCCACATTCAAACCAAAATATCTGACTTCCTGTTGGTCAGAGCTAATGACCAATATATGTACCAAGTTTGGTGACTGTAGGTAAGACTTACCCCCTAACTTTTGTCAAATGGTGCCGCTATAGAGCCCCTCCTCCCTGTCCATTTCTAATGTCTTCTGGCTGGCAACTCGGATATGTGTGTCGAGTTTACCTTTACAAACCCCCATAAAGAAAATAAAGTTTAATGCATTGCCATGACAACAGCATTCAAGATATTATGAATCCTTACACAGGTGTGCATCTGCCGTTTGAAAGAGACACTTCCTGCTGCCAATTGGAGGTGCTATGACTCACAACAGTCACATCAATGTGTTAAGCCTCCTACAATGAACACACAGCTGAAGTTTCATCAAAATCAGTTAAAGGGATAGTTCACCCAAAAATGAAAATTTGATGTTTATTTGCTTACCCCCAGTGCATCCAAAATGTAGGTGACTTTTTTTCTTCAGTCGAACGCAAATTATGATTTTTAACTGCAACCGCTGCCGTCTGTCAGTCAAATAATAGCAGTAGATGGGAACTTCAACTATAAGAGTGAATAAACCTTGCTTAGACAAATCAAAATTAAAACCTGCAGCTCGTGACGACACATTTATGTCCTAAGACACGAAACGATCGGTTTGTGCAAGAAACCGAACAGTATTTATATAATTTTTACCTCTAATACACCACTATGTCCAACTTCGTTCAGCTTCCTGTTAGTGAGGTCAAAAAACGCGTTGTGATGACGGAAGTGACGTCTCGCCCATATACTTCAATGAGCGCGAGACATCACTTCCGTTGTCAGAGCGCGATCAGACCTCACTAACCGGAAGTTGAACGGAGTTGGACATAGTGGTGTATTAGAGGTAAAAAATTCTATAAATACTGTCGGTTTCTCGCACAAACCGATCGTTTCGTGTCTTAGGACATCAATGTGCCGTCACGAGCCGCAGGTTTTAATTTTGATTTGTCTATGGAAGTTTTTTCGACTCTTATTGTTCAAGTTCCCAATCACTGCTATTATTTGACTGACAGACGGCAGCGGTTGCAGTTAAAAATCATAATTTGCGTTGTACACAGAAATTATAACACACTTCCTATTTCCCTTTTCTCACCATAAATCCGTTGCAACGCCACAGACAAACCATTTCAGGTATCAAAAATCTGCTCGCAATTTGACATCCTTAGTGTCTTGACTTCATGCTAACCGAGTTTGGTGGTGACTAGATGATTCCCCTAGGAGGAGTATATCAAATTCCAGAGCATGTGTTTTCCAAACAACCCTAAATAGCCACCTTCTGTTGGGCTGGCATATGACTAAGAGTGTGAAAGTTGTTCGGCTCAATGAAGTTTGGTTACTGTAGGTGAAAAGGGGTGCGTAACAGAGCCCCTCAAATACAACCATATAAAAGGGTGTGCCACAGAGTCCCCCCATGTCAACTTATGTCCAGCCCTGATAGCCAAAGACTCCAATGTGTGTGCAAAGTTTCAAGAGTTTTTGAGCATCTTAAGGGACCCAAAAGTGCCTGAAAGTTTGAGAAAAAAAATGTATCTAAGGAAAACAATAGGGTCTTCGCCCTCTCAGGCTTTGGCCCTAATAAACCCCCAATGTACATAACTAATAAGAAGAAACTAAGAAGAAACAATTCTTTATATATATATATAAAAAAAAAAAAAAGTTAGCTTTCTGGGAATGTCAATTTTCTTCACCATAAACCGTAAAGGAACTTATCATTGACCAATTAACAGGTTTTTACCGTAGCATTTTACCGTAGCCATATGGTCATTTTACAGTATAGTGATAGGGTTAAAGTGATAGTTCATAGTTCTTCATTTATTCAACCACATGCCCAAACTCATAATACTTTTGTTAAAAAAAATCAATGACAAAATGTCATTGTAAATCTAATCCACATTAATCAAATGGTTTAATCCAAATCTTCTGAAGTGACAGGATTGCTTTACATGCTGAACATTTAATTTAGCCAAACACTGATCAAAGATCATACATAGAGCACATCAAATATGGTAATCAGAAGCTCAAACGTACTTGCTTGCTCACTTATTCTGAAATTAATTTTTCATCACTTACAATATGAGTATTTAATTCTAAGACTTACTAACAACCCATAACACTGAAGCACTGTAATGTGGTATTCAAATTATCACAGTTCTTGCAGGAATGTAACAGTTATTGCCTGGCAATTGGTTTTCATTTTGTAAAGCTGTTAGAAATACCTCATTTATGTCTAATGCACACTGACTGCTGACTGAGGTTTGATGATCAACACAACAGCCACTGCACCATCAGAACTGGATGTTTAAAATAAATGACTGTGCAGAGCAAAAGCCAGTTGTTTCTCATGACCGGTTTGAAATTGGATTTTCTTTTGTTCAGTAGTCTGTGAATGTGTTAAACATACAGTGTTTGTCTAGTCGCTTCAGGCCTAAACTAAATCACGGCTGGCATTCCATCAGCGTTGTTTCTTTGAAGATACCTCCTTGATCCCACATTTTCATTTTTGTCTTACGTGGAATCCATCTTTACCTATTTTATGCTGCCACAAGGAATATTAATGCAGCATCTCTCAGAAAAGTGGTGTCTCATCACTGGAGAGATAACATTGTCAGGAGCCCATATCCAAACAATAGCGCATTGAAGGCTTTTTTTTTTTTTTTTTTTTTTTGTTGGCCATCGCTGTGTACGCACCTTATGTGTCCCACTCTGCTTTCTCAGATCAGTATGGGATATTAGCATCCTATTCTATGCTTTTTCTTCGCTGATGAGAGAAACCAAATCTTAATGCACAATTTCTCCAGACATGCGGGATGACAGATATTACCATGCAGGATAACATTTGTTGTCGGTTGATTACGCTAATGAGAATGCACACGAATATGAACTGCTTAAATGTTATTGAAATTAGGCTTAATTGCTGATGGCACCTCAGGTTAATTTGTATTCCCTTGCCCAAATGTGTGTTTGTGGATGCAACTAAGAGTTTGTTACAGCTCTTATTTAGTAAAGGGGAGTGGGCTGGGTACACAGCGAGGACGGGGTCAGAGAGGTTGGTGTGCAGATGATGAGCTGCTTCGCACAAAATCATCATTCTTAGACAGGTCAGAGAATATTACTATAGTTACTATAGTTTATTATTATTATTATTATTATCATCATTATTGTACAAAACAAACCAAAAACAGACATTAATTGGTGCTAAACCTAATCCAGATACTTTCCTGTGAAATATGTCAAAGAATTGTACATTTCCAGTCAATTACACAAATAATTACAAAGCAACTGCAATTCAGTGTTTATTTTGACAGCAAATCTTGATTTTAGTCTTTTGACTAAAATGCCATTTTTGTCATATTTTAGTCATCAGAAATTGTTTTAGTTTTAGTCGACAAAATATAAGATTTTAGTTGACTAAAATCTAAAGGGTTCAGTTAAATTGTAATGCATCAACTAAGCATTTCTCAATAACTCACAGATCCAGTACAGTGATATACGTCTGATATTCTCCCAGCTACATTCACTTAAGATATAACCAACTGTTACTTTACTCGCCAAAATGGACATTTTGGCATAATTGTCATTTTTTGACTATTCAAGAGCAAAAAGACACGGAAGAGAGCTCAATTCAATATATGCCATGGACTATGGTAGCATTTTTTTTTTTTTTTTTTATTTGATTTTTTTAGTTTTTCTGCTTTTATTGCAATTTTAGTTATAAATTTTAGTAATTTTTGTGTGTTTATGTCTTTAGGTTCTGGCTGTTTAGATATCTATAGTTTTTTTTTTTCTGTTTGTGAAAATCATAATGCATGATTTTTAACTATAAATGAGTCCAAAATACACTGTGACTCTTATTTTGAAATGCCTGCACTCTGCACTGTAGCCTACTATAGCACGCTGCTCATTTAAGTTCAGATGAGAGAGATAAAATATGCTTTCTTACAACCGTCTAAAACATATTACCATATAAACATTGTATAGTAAACACTGTCATAAGTTATCAACATTAGTTCATAAGTGCTATTCATTGATTGCGACCCGCTCTGGAGCGGTTTCGTTAGCCTTCTTCACTCTGCTTATCTAAGCCTGGTTCATTCATCCATTCCCTATGAAGTCTTGTCTAGTGTACTACTGCTATTCTGAGCATTTCTCTGGTTTCATGTTTCTTGGTTCTTTTGGATTTTTGTCTCTCTCTTGGATTTACCTGTCTACCTGTGTGTTTCTGCCTTGTTGTTTGTTTGGACTGCCTTCCTGCGTATTTATGACCCTTTGCCTGTTTTTGACAAATCGAGTGTGGATTACACCTTGAATAAAACTGCATTTGGATCTTCAACAATTTGGGTCTTGGAGCAGTACTTAACAGAAGACTTTGCCACTATGGATCCAGCAGTGAGAATCATCCACATGTGCCAAGGTAATCTGTCACTCGAGGACCACATCCAGGACTTCTTAAACATTGCAAATTCCTCTGGCCTCCCTGACTATGCTCTCATTGACTTTTTTTGTTATGGACTCAATGATAATTACCAGTCTTAGCTCATCCGTGATGGTCCTCGAGGCTCCCTCACTGAATTTTTGGATTGTGACCTGCTTTTGAGTGGGCACTCATTCACTGTTGGGGAAGTTGAGGAGGACATCTCCCCTAAACATTCAATGTCAACAGAGCTTGGCCCATCATGGTCACCAGCATGTCCTGTTTTAATGTCCTGATTGCCAGTCCTGTGTTTTCTGTACCTTCCTGTCCTATGGCTCCTGCACCTATGCCTGTTCACAACATGGCTGCCACTCCTGAGCTGGTTCACAACATGGCTGCCAAACCAGAGTCCCTGATCAATATGGCCGCCATGCCAGAATCTTCAGTCAGGATGGCCATTCCAGAGTCTCGTCCCATCTTGACTGCCATTCCAGAGTCTTATCCCGTTATGACCGCCATTCCAGAGTCTCGTCCCATCATAGCCACCATCCCAGAGTCACTTCCCGTCATGGCCGCTACGCCTGTGTCTTTGGACAAGATGCCTGCTACGCCTGTGTCGTCAGACAAGATGGTCGTCACGCCAGAGCCTCCAGCCATCATGAACACTACACCAGAGTCTCCAGCCTTCAGGGGTGCCTCACCAGAGTCTTCAGCTGTCATAGACACCACATCTGTGTTCCCGGTCATCATGAGCACTGCACATGTAGACAGTAAGACTTTCCCTAAGCTTCCCAAGGCAGTAAGTCTGGAGGATACACCGCTGACGTCGGCAATGGCCAATTTCAAAAGCCAATTCGAAACCCAATTTCAAAAGATTGTATTTTCAGGCCACCAAAAGACCATTGTCATGTAAATGAACGGCCAAAATGCAGAAAAAGTTTTCCATTTTTAGTTGAAAACAGTGTTGTGTAAACAGCACCTTAATGTTTTTTTTTTTTTTTTTCTGAAATGGTGTTTTTCATGTAAAGGCAGGAACACACCAAGCCGACGGTTGGCCGTCGGGCAAGTTTTCTCAGTGTGTTCCGCACCGTCAGCTGAAGTTGGTCCTCGTCGGCTTTTTTCCGGCCATGTTGAATCGGCGTCGGATCTTGTCGGGCCGTTGGGCCATCTCATCATTCTGATTGGCTGTTCAGCTATTGCCACCTGCTGGTTCGGAAAGGCGCAGAACTGACGTGCTACTTGGCAGTCGGGTGTCGAGCATTGGTTTGGTGCAGGGGTAGGCAAGTTCGGTCCTAGAAAGCCGCTGTCCTGCAGAATTTAGCTCCAACCCTGAAAAAAACCTTCAGCTGCCTATAGACTGCTGCGTAACCTAATCCATAAACTTTCTTGTGAAATATGTCACAGAGCTGTTCCATTTCATGTTTGTTTTGTATTTTTTTTCTGCTTAATTATTGATGCAGACTGCTTTTATTCCCATTGAGCGCCCCATCAAAGAATAATTAATAGCGGAGGGAAAAATGCTCTTTGATTCCTTTCAGACAGAACCTGTGAGAGCAGTAAAGAAGAGCTGTTTGGCTGAGAACTGAGAGCACATGAAACATGTTGTATGCAGGTTTGGGGAGAAACAAAGCAGAAGGTGATTGGAATAGTCAAACGTAACAGTAAATTTCTTCAATCACAAACACACTAGAGTGATGCCACATATTCAACACATTCTCAGCAAAATTCCCTCCAAACCTCAGTTTGTTAAGAAAACAAAATGTTATATAAAATTACTTCTAATACATCAAATCATTAAAATCGTATATACACCTCGCCGAAAAGATCACTAAAAATGGTTACTTGAAGCATGATACAATATTTATAAAATGCAAATCAAAAGCACTACATAGAGCCAAAACATCTATTAAATCTGAATATCAAATATTTGTCAACATAAGTTCCCATACTTTGACAAATGTTAAAAAAAAAGAAGTTTATGATAAAAATCATCAGCAGTTGCCAAAGATTTACTGTAAAAAATACAGTAGCAACATGTAACAAGTGTTACAGATACATTTAATTAAATTTACTGTAAAAAAGCATATAAATATATTAGAGGGATAGTTCACCCAAAATAAATGCATCCATCCATCCATCATCATAAAAAAAAAAATAAAAAAAAATCCAAATGGCTCCAGGGGGTTAAAAAAGGCCTTCTGAAACAAAGTGATGGGTTTCTGTAAGAAAAATATCCTTATAGAGGGTATGCACTTGACGTTATGACTGCAGTTACTGAGTGGCAAAAAGACTGGCAGCATTGGTTTTCAGTGCGAATGCCACAACAAACACATCCAAAACAGGAAAGAGCTTTGCGATTGACTGTACAAATAGCTTTGACACAAAATTTGAGGTATATTTTTACAGACTGCCGAAAGCTACAGAAAAAAAAGAAGCAAATGGATCTCTGCAATTCACAGAAACAACTGGACTCGAGGCAAAGAAACATATTTTGCAGTTATCATTTTGTCAAAATGTTGGATTGTGGGGTAAAATCATACTTTATATATTATATTGTTATGTATTTTGTTGACAACTAATCAATTAAATATTTACAATCTTATATTCTGTATAATTGGGTGTTTTTAAATAAACACTGACAAAAACTATACAAGTTTCAGAGCTGGATGATATGATATGACATTATTATAAGTGATTACCAGGATTTAGACCTACCTATATTGTATTTATATAAAGCGTTCACAGGCAGATTTGCTTTATGTATTTCCCTGGCGTTGAAATCAGGCACAGATAAATGTCTGGAAAGATGATTCCTGGCTGCATTTTAATATCGATGGATTAGTTTTCTTTGACATGCTATAAGGAACAATTTCAAGCCCAACCTTTAATGAAATTGTTTGTTTTACTCGCATTTTCGCAGTTTCCCCTATTAAATCCAGTCATGCTGCAGGTTCTTTTGCCACTCAGTCCAGCTTCCAGCAGACAGCTGTACATATCGATTTGCGGCAGAAGAGTAACCTGTAACCTCTGACCCGATGCATGATGCAATGACGAACATGGAAGCACAGAGGATAGAGCAAAACAAAACACCGGTCACAAATTAGAAGTCTAAAACAAGAAATTTTAAAGAAAAATGTCAGAGGATTTCGATATAAGAGAAGATTGAGTTTGTTGCCCAGTCCTATTTGTTTAAACTGCGAGAGGCATCTAGCTTGCACCATTCCTACATCCTGCCGCATACATCATGTTACTCATTTGGAGCGAGTTGATTTGTGCAGTATGCGTTTGGTCGTCTGGCAGAAGCAAGTTATTTTATTTTATATTTATTTATTATAAAGTTTTAAATATATATACTTTTCTTACAAAAACTCATCGCTTCACTTCAGAAGGCCTTTATACACGGGTCCAAAAATTCATGCCCGAACCCGAAGAGACCCGTAAATGTGCTACACTGAACCGACCCGGACCAGTCTATTATTTTTAAAGTTGTACCCAGGCCCGTGCAGAACCGAGAAATGTCAAAAATGTACAACCCGGAAACGACGCAGACCATCAATTTTTTGAAAGCTGGACCCGAACCCGGGAAGACACAGACCCGACTAGACCCGACTGGACCCGATCGGCACATATTCCTGTGATAACAGCCGAGTGTTCTCCGAGTCTGATCGACTCGGGTATTACACACAATGTTAAGCAGACCCGGGACCCGAAGTAATAGATTGGGACCCGACCCGGACCCGGTTGACCATTTAAAATACAGACCCGAACCCGTACGGATCCTGGGTCGGGTCCTCGGGTTTCGGGTAGGGCTGGGCGATATATCGCATGCGATGTCACGCGCAATTCGTCAGTAAAGCCGGTTCCGATTACCGCGAAATCTGCATCACCTGCTTTCAAATGGAGCGGCATTTAATAGACAGAGCCGTAGATCACTGATAAGCCACGCAATATCGCGTTCATATCGCAGATGAATCGCCTTCGATAATGAACGCGATATTGCGTGGCTTGTCAGTGAACTACGGCTCTGTCTATTAAATGCCGCTCCATTTGAAAGCAGGTGATGGTGATTTAGCGGCAATCAGGGAACCGGCTTTACTGACGAAATGCACGTGCCAGTTGGATGCGATATATCTCCCAGCCCTAGTCTCGTGTCCTCCGTGTAGACCTCTAAACTAAATGTCAAGGACCCCCTGTGGTGAAAACATTTTTAATGTTGTTTATACGGTGTGTTTTTTTTTAATATGCTTTAAGACAAATCAAGTGCAAACTCATCGGTCAACACCATTGCTGAGAATTTTCTCCTAAAAACTGCAGTATACCTCTCAGGGAACACCAGACTCGGAGACAGAGATAAGGTTAAACCCAAACAGGGTATTTATTGACTGATGAATTTAACAGCAAGCAGGTGAGTAATGGAACAGTCAGAATAATGATGAGCAGATGAATATGAACTAACTGAGTCTCTTTTCCTTTACCAGGCTGATAGCGGAGCAATGATGACTGCAGGAGTGTAGAGAGAGCACACACCTCTTCACAGGAGTATGATGAGTAGACAGGTATGTGCAATTTTCCAAAAAGTAGCTTACAGAGATCGCTGGAGAATTGCTAGGAGATTCAAAAGGTAAATAGATTGGGTAAGTAGTCTGTTGTCTGTAGTTGATACCAGACAAAAGCTGAATCCCAAATCAGAGGCCACGTCATTTAAAGGCTCACATCACTACTGCGCGATGAAGGCTGTCCCAATTCAAAGGCTCCTTCAAATGTGGCGTCAAAATGCATCCTTTGGGCAATGAAGGATGCAACAGATGGATCCTTCGCAGCCTAGCCTATCGCATAACTCATTGAGCGCTGGTGACAACAGGATTTTTTTAAGAGAAATTGCCAGAATAGACTTTTAATATAAGTACTGGGTTTCAACTTAATCTAATGTATCTAATGATACAAATGTAAAATTATATATCTTACCAATAGTTTATACTCTTTATTATGTACATAAATGGATCAAGGTGAAAATATTTAGACAGGTAGAACTACGAAGAAATAGTTATTTTGATGAAAAATGATCAAATAAGAGCTGTCTTGTTCAAGACAGATAAAACTTTCCAAAAGATTACTATCCATCTGGTAAAATGTTATTTATTGGCATACAAAAGTCTAAAAACACAA
This sequence comes from Chanodichthys erythropterus, assembly GCF_024489055.1. Lineage (NCBI taxonomy): Eukaryota > Metazoa > Chordata > Actinopteri > Cypriniformes > Xenocyprididae > Chanodichthys > Chanodichthys erythropterus. Next base: position 51,329,807 of record NC_090231.1, on the reverse strand, counting down.
AATATCTCAGATTAAGCTAGTATGTTATCAAGGATCTATTGGGCATCCAGTAAAATTGATCTGTTGGTATGAATGCCAAAGCATTAAATAATATGTTATAGTCTGCACACAATAATGCTATACTGGCCTCAGGTCTGACCTTTTTTAGGTAATCCTGATCCTCCAGTCAAGCTATCAGAAAGCCAGCAAATCCTCCCCCAGAGTCACCCAAAAACCTTAAGGATGCAAACAGTAAGCCTATGAATTCTTGCTGCTCGCCCATTCCTCATTCTTTCTTTTGCTGTACTTATATCTTTTGAAGGCAAAGGACATTCAACAGACTCTTCATCATTATAAAATTCCTCTGCCAATAACAAGTTCTCTGTACGCATAGCTACTCCTAGCAACCGACAGCTCCTCTGCGGACATTAGAGACCTTAGTGAGTCTGTCTACTGACCATGCAAATGCTATTTTGTATTTGGGCTGCAGTGCAGAAGGATTGCTTGAGGTGCTTAAAGCAGAGGAGTCATTAAAATGAACCAACATAGGATGAGTGGAATGGAAAAGATTGGAAGTCAAATCACTCAATGCACTGAGGAAGAAAAAAAAAAAAAAAAAAAAGAACTCAAAAATCGCTAGTAAATTTCACCAAAAAAAAAAAAAAAAAAAAAAAGAAACAGCAAGTAACACATTGAATTAAAAGAATAAAGAATAAAGTCTGAAAAATTATTTTCTTGTAAAACAATTTTGAATAATAATTTTTACAGTGTGATAATGTTGAGCATGTAAACTCAGGCAGGCTGAAGCATGTAAACTCGTGAAAGCTGGGCAACTGAACCGATAATAGCAATTCATTTATATGATTCAGCTCAGGGTTTATGTCAAATAGTAATTTTACGCAGTCAAGTTTTGTCAGAGCCGTTGAGTTGTTCTGCTCACTGTTGAGAATCGAGAACTGATGTTTTTTTTCTTCATGTTTTGAAAAAAAAAAATAAAAAAAAATGAAACAACTGATTGTCATGATTTTCATTTCTTTTAATGCATTTTGAACAGAACAGAACAATGTAAGTGTTTACTGCACTTTCTAATTTTTAATTATCCCTGTCTACTAATAATAAATCAGCCAAGTTTAAAATAAGGTTTCATTAGTTAACATGAACTAACAATGAACAATACTTCTACACCATTTATTAATTTTAGTGAATGTTGTATTTTTCATTTACTAATACATTATTAAAATAAAAAATTGTGTTAACATTAGTTAATGCAGTATTAACTAAATTTTTAACTAACATTATCAAACGTGCATAAATGCTGTAAAAATATTTGATAACACTGTTACAAATATTTTTCTCATATTAACATATACATCTCATATTAGGCAACACTTTATTTTAGTGTCTTTTAACTTGTTGCTTATTAGCATGCATATTACTAGAATATTGGCTGTTTATTAGTACTTAAGCACATATTAATGCCTTATTCTGCATGACCTAATTCTACATTCTTAATCCTACCCAATACCTAAACTTAACAACTAACTTACTAACTATTAATAAGCAGTAAATTAGGAGTTTATCGAGGGAAAAGTCGTAGTTAATAGTTTATATGTATTCCCTATATTAAAGTGTTACCATGCATGAACTATTGTTAACAAATAAAACATTACTGTAGAGTGTTGAGACTATTTGAATAATCCCATACTATAGTATAGTCTTTGTAACATGTGTTCACGAAACAATGTCTGTTCTCACATCAACACAACATGCATACGCTGCAGACGTTGATGCGTGAATGCAGGTTGGAGATTATTTTGTAAATAAATTGGTAAATTGTGTTTTTTTGCGCAAACAAAGCACCCGCGTTGCTTCACAAAATTGAGGTTAAACCGGGTGTGCTTCATACATCCTGAAAAGTGAAGCTGCTGGCTTTTTGATCGCCCCCTGGTGGCTGGATGCAGTACAGGTCATAAACCCCGCCCTCTCAATGCAAACAAATGGGACTTGAGTCAAAACATAAAAATAAATTACGCTTCAAATAAAAATTTCCAAAAGATGGTTTTGGTCATTTAAGGTAGTTGTTATCACGCTGATATATATTCGTATAATTGTTCGTTTTTGTGATAAATTTGATTTTAGCTAGCAATTTGATGCTGTAGAAACGGGGTGTGTCCTCCTGATTGACCGTTTTCACTGACAGCTTCTCTGAGGACTGTCGGAGCTTCGAGGGGAGACTGAAGATATATCTAACTATTCATTTTCAATTTCTGTGTTATTTCACACTGACAAACTGAGTTGTTCAGCATTAAACTGTATTAACCGACCTAAAGGATCTGACGATCACTGAGCTTTTCTCTGTAACGTAAAATGTGGGCTTTTATAAGCTAATTAATAAATGCTATAAGTTAAGATAACACACCTAACGTTAGTCATGATGGGAAAAAGCAGGCGATCGTTATCTGGCAGTTACTAATTATTTTTATGGGTATAAAATAAGAATTAGCAGGACAAAACTAATGATAGCTTACTCTAATTAATTCTAGAGCACTGTCTACAGCAATCGATCTCCTGTAACGTTAGTTGAGCTTGATTTAAAATGGCAGGACCGTTTTTCACTATTTAGAGTCGTTTTTAGTGGCATATTATATTGAGGTTATATACTGAATTTGCAGTTTCAAAAATATTATTGCTCTAGAAACAGAATAGCCAATTATTTTATAGGTAGAATTTTAAATTGTGTATAATTTATATAGCCTATTTAAAATACATCAGTAATGACGCAGTCGCCTGGGCGGAAGTTTGATTCCGCGACTCCGCCTCCGGCTCCACTGACGATTCCTTCGGCGCATGCTGACGTTTTTGTGTAACGTCAACTCCCATCGTCGTACATTTTACATTCAGTTCATTACAATGGAAGGAAGCAGGGTTGCGTCGTCCATATTTTTACAGTCTATGGGTTAAACCACTGGAGTCACATGGATTACTTTACTTTTTACTACCTTTATGGGGCTTAAAGTGGTAGTTGCGTAGGCCATCAATGGAGGCACAGAACGTTTTCAGATTTCATTTAAAATATCTTAATTTGTGTTCCGAAGTTGAACGGGTTTGGAATGACATGAGGGTGAGCAATTAATGACAGAAATTTCATTTTTTGGTGAACTAACCCTTTAAGGTTTTAATGCAGTGTTTATTACAAAAGCCTTTGAATTGAAGCTTCTGTTAAAACACTTGTGTTCTGAAGAATTAAGATGCTTTTATGTTTTATGTTATGCCCTGCTCTCTCACGAGGAAGCATGTCCAGTCTTTAGCTAAATATGGGTCGCCGGGTTTGGAAATTCCCTGTGCAGCCTGACAAGTTCACTGGCAGTCTTTTATGAGATGGCCAATTTATCCAACAACGCAGAGCCCATATTCATATGAATAAAACATCTGTCTGCACTGTGAGACTGAAGACAAAGAGGGGAACCAACAGAACAAGTAATACAAACAGACATGTCAACATAAAGCCCAGACATGCCAATTTCTTTGTTTGTTTTCCAGCCTTTCCCAGCAGTGGTATGATTGTACTTGACACAGTGGATATACAGTGAAGTGTAATTACAAAATGGACCACTAATATACACAACAAACTGTTTTTCAGCATGATTTGAGAATAATCCAGATAGAACCTTGTGCTTCAATGGAGGCAAGAACATTTTAAAGTGATTAGTGATCTAGAATCCTAAATACATTGTCAATATGTTATTTTTAAATTGTTAAAAATTCTAAAACTTGTTTATTTCCAAGAATAAATTAGAATTTGAATGAATGTTTTGGGCCTATACCTTTCTCCTAGGTATAATAAATGCTATGTTATTTTAGTATTATTTATATTATTAACATTCTGAATTAGGTAAATTTCAAAATTTTAGTTTTCATTTTAGTAATTTTGTTGTGCTTTTAATGTTTTAAAATATTTTATTCATTATTTAATATATTTAATATGTATTAATGTTATTTAATATAATTTATTTAAAATATTTAGCTGTAATTTATTTTTATTTCAGTTTTAGTAATATTAGTACATCAATTTAAACTTTATTACAGTTAGTTGCTAAGTGTCACGTCTGTTGCCTTGCCACAATTCTGTCTCTGAGCTCTTCAGGCAGTTCCTTTGACCTCATGATTCTCATTTGCTCTGACATGCACTGTGAGCTGTAAGGTCTTATATAGACAGGTGTGTGGCTTTCCTAATCATGTCCAATCAGTATAATCAAACACAGCTGGACTCAAATGAAGGTGTAGAACCATCTCAACGATGATCAGAAAAAAATGGACAGCACCTGAGTTAAATCTATGAGTGTCACATCAAAGCGTCTGAATACTTAGGACCATGTGATATTTCAGTTTTTCTTTTTTAATAAATCTGCAAAAATGTCAAGAATTCTGTGTTTTTCTGTCAATATGGGGTGCTGTGTTTACATAAATGAGGAAAAAAAATGAACTTAAATGATTTTAGCAAATGGCTGCAATATAACAAAGAGTGAAAAATTTAAGGGGGTCTGAATACTTTCCGTACCCACTGTAATTGCGAAAAAAAAAATGGCAAGTAACACATTGAATTTATGGTAACACTTTACAGTAAGGTTTTGTCACAGTGAGGCCCTGTGACTAGAGACTCTAAAGGACTCTTACTTTGACAAGGGACTGTGAGAACACATGCATACACTTCCCTTTGTAACATCATACACACTATCTGTTTTGCGCATACTGAACATCAGTTAACAAAGATACTGTATGTTTGTATTACGTTTAATGGTTTATACATTTTTCTATGTTGATTTATGTATTGTGTGGTGTTAAGGAGTAAAACAAGACCGGTAATCATGTTAAATATTTATTGTTTTCATATAACCGCTTACATTATAAATAGTCATACTTGCGTACTGGAACATTTTCCCATCCCAAACAGACAAAACCCAGTCACAGTAAATGCCACTATTTTGACAGTTCATTCTCATGTGAGGGGGAGATCGCTGATCTGTTTAATTCTTGGTTGAGGGTTGTTAAACATTTGTTTGTGAGTTTGTTTTGTTCTAAATGTTTATGTATTTTTGTATTATTATAACAGTTTACCTCTTTGTTACTGTTAATAAGTGATTAAATGAAAATGTATTATAGTTTAAGGGTTTTTTTTAGTTTTTTTTTTTTTTTTTTGACCTGCTTAACTACATCTTTGGGTAATTTTTATAATAACTTCTATTGACTTTGAAATATCGTTAAAGTGTACAGCTGAACATACTGACAAGAATTTATGGCAAACTAAAATATATATGTTAATGTAATTTCTATTGAAACTTGTATGTCATGTATTTAAATCTATAATTCCACGTTTTTAATGATGAAGTTGCAGTTTAGTACATTTAAAATATATAAACATTAAATGTAATATTGAATAACACACTGCAGTTAAAATTATAATTATGTACTTTACATGTGCTTTAGCATAGTGGTCAACATAAAAAAAAAGTGTACTTCTTTAAAACATGATACGATTATTAAAACAATGATTTGAAATGTAATTTAAAGGGGACATCAGATGCCAATTTTCCAGTGGTAAGTATGATTCTTTAGGGTCTTCATGAAAAGTCTATAACATACTTTGATTAAAATTTCTAAATGTTTTTACCTGGTCAAAAACAGCTCTGTTCACAGTGAGCCGTTTCAGTGCATGTCCCTTTAAATGATAATGAGCTACTGTTCACCCCACCCCTATCTTCCATGGGCGGGCTGTAAACACTATATGGCAGGAATTGCATTGAACTCACCATTTTTATTTATGCAGTTATAAATGCTCAAAAACGATTAAAATACATTTGAATACATACTTGTTAGTCATTATCACCTTTATAAACCTTATTATAATGTTACCATGTTATCTTTACATAAAATATACACAGTTTGTAACAATGCATTTTTCTTTATAAACGAGCAGTTATGAATTACAGTGAGAAGGTTCTAAATAGAAATGACGAAATGTTTGTTCGACTATTATTTTGATAATGAATAAGCTACGATGTCTTGTTTGCAGTGTTTTGTTGTGTGCATGTGAGGCGCCGGCGCGATCAAACAGCAGTCTTTGCAAGGGACTTGCCTCATTGTCATGGCAACGGTTGTTGACCAGGTCAGATTATGTCAGAGTTTGTTCTTGTTTGTTGGAAAATCATACCACACTGCTCCGACCCAACAAACACCGATTAAACATCTTCAGTCCGGTGAAAACAAACTCCGACCAACGGCAACAGACGCCAACAGGGGTATCACACTAGCTGCATCACATATAGGTAGATCCGGGGGCGCATTCCCTTCAAAAACAAAATTTATCCACTGCGTCTTCAGTGGCTCAGATGTCAAGAGTAAACGATGACTGCTATGTTCATTCTTGTATCCAATAACAAAACGCCTCAGTTGCTTAGGAAAAATTGTTGTCTACACCTGCACAGCATCGAAACAATGGCGGACTGTTTACAGCTCACTCAGGGCGGGTCTATGCTAAAACGGCAGTGTCTGTCAAGAGTCATGGGAGTGGCCTGTGCAAATTTACAACTTTTCAGCTTGACCTGACAAAGTGCTTATGATTTGTGGGGATTAAAAAGAAAGCACTGGGAGGATTTTTATCATTATAGGGTGGTTGTGCAGACAACACACATTTATGTCCAAACACCATGTAAAAGTGAATTTTGCATCCGATGTCCCCTTTAAAGTAAACTTTCAAATTGACATTATTTCAAAGTGCCCTTTTTAAACGTGTAAAAAAAAAAAAAAAACAGTCATGAAGTGCACTTAAGTGGCCTTTTGTCGAGTTAATTGTATTATCTGCAAATACTGTTTTTTTAAGAGTTTAAATAAACTACAGTGCACATTCATTACAATTAAGCACACTTCTTTTTCACCAAGGTATCGTTTCAGAAGACTTGGCATAAAGAGCACGTTTTGTCATTTTTGAGCTTAGCAGTACTTGGTCATCATTCACTTTCTTGTATTTCATTGAAGGGCAGAGCGAACATCCTGGCCATCAGATGTATTTGAGGTGATCTAAAAAGGCCGGCATACCAATTTTCATTTCTATGTGTGCACTATCCCTTTAATGAAACCATTGCATGTTTTCTTTGCCACACTGGAATGAAGATGAAGAAATGACATACACTTACAACGTTGAATGCTAACAGTTTATTAACCATCACATATGTTATAATGGGCTTGTTTTACACGAGGCTGTGATCCACATTCAGTCCGCAGGCTCAGTGGATAAATATGAGTGCTGTAATTACAGGGCCATTGTGGAGATGTCAGAACAGTAATTGCTGGAGGGACAGTGGGTGAACGAGAGGCCCGTCTCTAGCACATGTTTCTCGCCGTGGCGTGGCTAACTATGATTAGATGGAAAAGGCGAGAGGAAGAGGTTATCACCACTCCGTTCATATGTCTTATTATGAACAGCCTTGCCTATTTAAAAACCGAGATAAGATATGTACAGACATTAAGATGTCTATATACACAGCATAATTGTCCGTGATTCAAGATCCACCCTGCAGCTGTCATTTACAGATGTTTAGAGGCCATTTTTTGAACAGTCATTTTGTATCCACCCATCAGAAATTGTGACAGACTTACAGGAGATACTTGCATTACTCTGTAATCGTCTTAGTGCCTTAGTTCTCGGGATAATATATCTATTTCAGTATATTTATTGTATAGAAGGGGGAAGTTGTGTTGGTTAACCGTTACCAAAAATGGCTTTACTTTCTTACATGGATGGGTAATTTTAGGCAACTAAAGCAGAGGAAGAACAGGACCCGGGGCAGTCATGCTGTGTTAGTTTCCACAGGAGAAACCTATTTTATGAGCACATGTGACTCCACGATGCAGGGCATAATAGAATAGAAAATTGAGAGTGTGACTTTAAATGAATATGCACTTTTTTCACGAAGCAAAGATTGAATGTGAAAATTGCCTGTCATAATGTCATCAGACATTGCGAGGGGAATATGAGGATAATCAGTGCCTAATCAGTGCTGTGCAGTGTGCTGTGATACTTTAGGCTCCATTGCTATTCTGTTTGCTGCTTTCTCCTTATCTGATGATTGCACTGGACAACCTAAATCAGATCCATTTATGCCTGAATGCTTAATATATAGCTACCCTTGTCTTATATATCTTATTATGTCTTGATATTTGAAACTGATGTGTGTTAAATTAATTAAACAATAAGAGAGTCACCCTTCCTTAAATTCAAATTACGAAATGCTAATGCAACATCAGTCATATCAGCACAATAAAAGTTTGCGGTAATCTAATTGTGAGTCAGTAAAGGTTGAATGAAGATCTCAAAGTAACTGCAAGAGCAAGCCGTCAAAATATCTATGCAGAGCACTCTTGTGAAAAGCACTGACCTTAATCAGAAGAGCCATGCAATTGGCTACTATTAACTTACCGTGAAATCTACCCCACGTTAGCAGAGCTTTATGAACTTGTCTTGTTTCGGACTGATAAAGTTTCCCAATTACCAGTTGTGCTGAAAAGGCGTTGGTGACATATCAGCTGTTGAATCTTGTCGATATCAATGTAACCTTTTTTAATGTTAGTTTGATTACCATTTATTTAGCATTAGCTATTTCTAATTTATGTTTTTATACGTTTAAGTGACTTTCATTGCATTTATACATTCCTTTGTAGCAGGCCTGGACTGGTAATCTGGCATACCGGGCAAATGCCCGGTGGGCCGACGCACTTGAGGGCGGGGCCGCTATATGATATGATTTCTTTTTTTAATAAACATAAAATTGGCCAACGACCGGCCCATAAAGCATGGACAGCGGCCCATTGGTTCATTTTCCATACTGACACTGGGCTGGCCCAATCACATCTCTTAACAGATTCCACCCCGTCCCCTCTGTTTCGCCAGAACATCCGTGGATTAGGAGGATGGAGAAACAAAAGTGCAAGTGCAAGGGGGGTGCGGAGAAGTTGCGGGCAAAAAAAAATAAATAAAAAAAATGTAGAGGTTGATGCCTCAACGTGCAAATATTACAGGCATGTTTAGTGCGGTTACTATAGCTTCAGTTTCCAAACTTACAGTACATGACGTGCAAAAACAGGTGAACATAGAAAAAAATTGAGGAGAGCTGTAAGGCAGAAGAGCAGTGAAGCCAATGAGGGACAGAGTAAGCAGGAGAGTATAATAGAAGCGGTAAGCAGGGTAGTTACATGATTAACAGCGATGGACTCATGATGCGACGACGACGATGATGCTTAAATTAATGAATATTATAAGACAACATAATCGTCGTCGTTATTATAAAGTCAGACTGTCACCTATACTGCACTGGTCACTCAGTCAGCTGTTTTGCACTGTTTTTTGTAGCAGTGCCCTTGTAGCTATCAGAGTTCACTTATGCAGTAACGGCCCTTCTCATAGAAAAACCTGAAATGATGCAATTTGATTTTTAAAAAAAAAAAAAAAAAAAAAAAAAAAAATTCAGGTTATTATTATAATGTAATATTACTGATGATGTGTTTATTTCACAACGAGACCATAGGTGTCTATTTATAGCTGTTAGTCGTGATGATGGTCTACTAGATCTCACTTTTCGGCTATAAAAAGTTATGTTTTGTAGCTCTTGTACCCTATTACTCTGGTGTGAACACTTGGTTGTTTATGGCAAGTGAATAGCATTCTTATCATTTTATTAGGACGTTTTTTGGTAGTATAGTTTTCTTTTTCATTGTTTTTAACGGGGAGTATCTAAACAATGAGAGGTAAATGTTTGATTCTTAAACAGGGGTTTGTGCTGTTTAAAACAAAGTATATTTGTAATTGTAAATTATAGTTTTTCTGCTGTCTGTTTCATTGAAAAAATTTTTTTTTTAAATTCTTTATAGAATTATCAGTATTCTACATCCACGTTCTAAGGGTTAGCTTTTATATCATGGAGCACATTGTCCATCTAGAAATCCTACTCTTACTAAGTGTACTTTTAATAACTCTACCAAATAATTGTAATACTCTGGTGGGTGGTGTCCGACCGATTGTGGTGGGCCGGTCTGAGCAAAAATGCCAGGGCCATTTTTTTGTCCCAGTCCAGCCCTGCTTTGTAGTGTACTTTATTTATTTTTTAAACTGTACTTGTGTCAGGGTTTTGCCTTTGTTTACAGGTAGTTGTGTTTTTGGTGAAAAGTAAATGGACCCAAACAAATAAAGACGACTGCTTCCTTCAGAACGGCCAGATGCTGGAGGAATGTGTGGAGGGCTACCTAGAGATGTACGAGTCCGACGAGGCACGTTGGGATGACGAGACCTTGAAAGAGCTTTTCTGGAGCGAGATGGATGACATCTTTGGCCAGATGCTGCTGCTGTGGGAGGATCATCCGTCCTTTCGCAGAGTAACTCCCCAGCACATATTACATCATCAGCAGTCATCTCTCCGTCTGCTCCAGCTTGCATTCATAATCCCAACCCGGAAAGTCCCGGACTATTAGAGAGATCTTTCACCGCAGACATGAGTTTGATGCACGAGCCAGCCACAGATATAGAGAATGACCCAACGCCCGCCATGTACTAAGTGCAAGTGCCAACTCTCACCACGGAGCCAGAGCCAGCCAACACATTTGTCCCTGAGCTAGAGCCTGATGCCACTTCTGTCCATAGGCCGGAGCCCATCCCCAGCTACATCCTGGAGTCTGTGCTGTGGAATCAGTCCGCCCAAGAGCCAGAGGACAACTGTTTTTACTGTGGGCTTCTGGGCATCCAGCTGTTCCCTTAGTCCTCCACCCCTTCGGCTCCACCTTGATCCTCCTTCCCTCTGGTTCCAACTTGGTCCTCACTCCCTCCGGCGTCACCCTGTTCTGCCAGTCCCCTGCTGTTGCCTTAGTCCCTTGAGCCGGTAGCATCCCCTTGGACAATGTCATCCCGGGCTGTCATACTTGGGGCTTCGCTGAAGGCTCCACCTCGCCTGGCTCCACCTCCTTCGATAGGTTCTAAGGCTTTGTCCAGGAGAGCTATCAGGACTCCACCTTGGCTACTCCCTTTGTCTGCTCCACCATGGTGCTCCCTTTCTTCAGCTCCTCCTGTTTTCCGGTCCTTCGGCTCCTCCACGCCTTCGTCGTCCGCCTTCAAAGCCCCCTTCTACTCTTCACCATGGTATTGTTATTAGCGGCGTAAGGACAGGGGTGGGAGGGGGGTGTACTGTCAGGGTTTTGACATTTTTTATTTTTGTTCATGTATCTTGGTTTCATGTTTACCCTTTCAGTTTAGTTGTCATTGTGCCTTAGTTAGTTCCTTTTGTTACGGATTACGTTCACCTGTCAATCATTATGTTTCCCTGTGTATTTATACTGTTCAGTTCATTGTCTGCGTCTTAGATCTGCGTCTTAGATTTAAATGGTTAGTTTGTTGATTTGCGTCATAATTCTCACAAAAACATAGATGAGGAGAATCCTAATTTTGAGACATCCTGCTCAGAATGAGATTCTTAGTGTTTTCTCGTTATCTCTCAACCACAAGGAGGTACATTACCTTTCAAAAACAGGCAGTTTATTATGGTCCCGCCCCCCACTTGAATGATAGGGTAAAGCCATGGCCAAAAGTTTTGGTGGTTCTCTGCAGTGGGTTGTAGTCTCAGAAACCCTCATTAGATGAACTGCTGCTTCAGTTGTGGTGTTGATCAGATGCATTTTATATACAATATTTACAGGACATGCAGTAAATGCTTCATTGGCAAAAAAAAAAAAAGAGGACCTGTTTGAGGTGCTTCCAAAGTTCTTCCAGTCATTGTGTTCTTGCGTCTTCAATGGTTACCTCTAAAGACATGTACCCATCATCGCTTTGCAGCAATTTCTTTGCATGTGAGGCCATTTTGATGCAAAGCATCTGAAAGAACCATTTACTGGATCATCAAGAACTTCAAGTTGAGAAATTCAACGGACCCACTTTATATTAAGTGGCCTTAACTACTATGTACTTACATTTAAATTAATCATTTGATACAATGCACTTATTGTGTACATACATGTTTTTACATTGTACTTATAGGTAACACTTTAGATTACAGCCCGGAAAGTACTGCATAATTACAGCATAACTTTCAATAATTATAGTGTAACTATACAGTAAGTATGTGTAAGTATAGGGGAACAAACCGTAAAGTATCGGGAATAAAGGGGTAACAACCAGGAAAATAACAAATTATTTATACTGTAAATATTTTATAACTAAGGGGTACGTATGACATATAACTAAGGGGTAAGTATGACATTACGGGCCGTAAATTAAAGTGGAGCTTGTTACCCTCTTATTTCATGCAGTTATAGGGTAAATATGACATTACGGGCCGTAAATTAAAGTGGAGCTTGTTAGCCTCTTATTTCATGTAGTTACAGGGTAAGTAATTAATAAAATGCAAACAATCTGATATCACGGACTCCGAAACCTTTATTTGAAAAACAACTTCATTAAAAACAGGTCTACAACACTTATTATTCATTTTTTTTAAATGAACTTTTCATTTCAAACTCTAAAGAGTTACTTTCCTGACAGAAAGTAACAAGTTTTGTTGTTTTTTTTTTTTTTTTGTTTCTCGCTTGGCTTCCTCCTGCTCTTGTTTCTCAGCTGATGAATCTTAAGAAGGAATCTCATTGCTGTTCTGTATTATAAGAAAATACAGTACACCCCGAAATTTTCTGACCAACTGTCACCAGCGCCTGCATGAGAGTCAACTTTGCGTTTGACGAAGCATATTAATGAGCAACGTGAAGCTTTCATGACGTTCTCGCGGGAGATTCGTGTGAAACTCGCGCGAGAACTGCCGTCTCTGTTATTCTGTCTTGTTTGTTTCTCATTCTCATTATCTATTAGCTACACAGCTATTCTGTGTATTTTGTTGTGAGCATTACTAAAAAAAAAAACAAAAAAAAACTGACGGCATCCAACATCTGCGTGAGTTTCTCGGCACGCTTACGTCACGCTTCAAGTTACGTCAAGCATGAACTCTCAACCCTGGAGACAGTTGGTCGAAAGTTTTAAAAATATTCAAATATTTGGTATTTTTCTTACAAATGCGTATCGTTTCACTTCAGAAGCCATTGATTCATCCATTAGGGTCGTATGGATAACTGTAGTTATTACTGTATGTGCTGTTTGATGCTTCGACTTTTAGGAACACGCGAGCTTGCATTATAAAGCGTTCCCAGATGATTTATTTTTTGTCCTAAAATCCTTTTTGTGTTCATCTTAAGGAAAGTCGTATACATCTCTGATGGCATGAGGGTAAAAGATGAGTAAACGGTGAGCACATTTCCAGGTGTACTGTATTTTCTTATAATACAGAATAGCAAATGGGATTCCCTCTTAAGATTCATCAGTGGAAAGAAAGAAACAGAGGAACAAGAGGAGGAGGAAGCCAAGCAAGAGAAACAAATAAGAAGTGTTGCACTTTAAATCTGTTTTGAAATAAGTTGTTTTTCAAATAAAGTTTTTCAAAGTGATATGACTGTATGGGCCCTATCTTGCACCCAGCGCAATTGACTTTGTACACCGACGCATGTGTCATTCCTATTTTGCACCCGCGCAAAGCGCGCTTTTCCCTCCACAGAAGCACGTCGCTAAACTAGTGAATGAACTTGCGCTCCCTGGGCGGTTCAGAGCAAAAAAGGAGGCGTGTTCCGGCGCAAACAATCCCTGGTGCTATTTTGCTGTTCCGTTAAACAATTGCGCCACTGACCAGAAAAAACCTAGTCTAAAGTCAGTGGCGCGTTGCGCGTTGTTCATTATGCTATTTTAAGGGCGCATGCTTGACCATAATGTATAGCGTGCACAACGCGCATACACTTTGCTCATGTAATCTACACAGATGCAACAGTTATTTTTGCAAATCATATGAGATGACGGAAATCATTGTGGTGTGCCACGAAGATGTGAAAAAACCTGTTTAACCGACGCTATTTTGGGTGGGTTTCTCCCATCCCCATACAACACAACTTCTCTGTCTTTCACTGCTCTTACAAGAACATCAGTCTCCTCGGCTGTGAACCGCTCCTGGCGTGCGCCTGGTAAATACGCCATAATAATAGCAATCCATAATGGAACTTGCGAACCTGCTTTTAAAGGGAATGTTGGATGACGCTCTGATTGGTTTATTTCACGTTACGCCCAAACCACACCTATGAATAATGAAGCTACTTCAGACCAACCCATTTTAGATGGGTTGGTTATCCCGCCGGGAAAATAGCAACAGCGCCGAGACCCGCCCACAAAGTTACTTGCGCTTTGCGCTTTGACACTTGCGTTTCAGATCGTTAAAATAGGGCCCTTTGCGTTTTTTATTTATTTATTTATTACTTACCCTGTAACTACATGAAATAAGAGGGTAACAAGCTCCACTTTAATTTACGGCCCATAATGTCATACTTACCCCTTAGTTATATGTCATACGTACCCCTTAGTTATAAAATATTTACAGTATTAATAATTTATTTTCCTAGTTGTTACCCCTTTATTCCCAATACTTTACATATTGTTCCCCTATACTTACACATACTTACTGTATAGTTACACTATAATTATTGAAAGTTACGCTGTAGATTTGTTGTAATTACGTAGTACTTTCCGGGCTGTAATCTAAAGCGTTACCTACTTATATTTTAAAAACACCTGCATGTAATTACATCTGTAATTATTTTCTGTAATTACATTTATAATTACACTGTTGACCCATCCCTTAACCCTTACCCCTACCCTTAAACCAACCATACCACCAAAGCTTTCCCGAACTTTATTCGTACCCCACCTCAATAGCTGAAAATGTGTTTTGCAATTCAATATGAACCCAATAAGTACATTGTACTTATGTTTTGATGTAAGTACATAGTAGTTAAGGCCACTTAATATAAAGTGGGACCGAGTCAATCCTGAACCATGTGCAGAGCTCAATATTGGCTCAATATTGGCAACTTCGAGATGGTTTTATTTTTTGGCCCTAATCCTCTTCCGTACATCTTTGTGTTTCCATCCAGCGTTTTATTTTTATGCGATATTCGAAAATGCGCAGAAAATAGGTGGATGGAAACATAGCTTGCAGAGAGCATATTAATGAAATTAAATGTTAATTAAGTATACTTAGAGATCACACTTTCATTTCTGTTTCTTATCACATGTAAGTACATGTTTAGAAAGATTTGTTTTAATGTATATTTTAAATAATTGTTTTAATCATCTTTTGTCATGCATTAAAGTAATACACTTTTTGTGTTGAGTAACATACTAAAGCACATGCAAACTGTCACGATCACCAGTGAGAAAGCCCTATCAGCCACTAGAGGGCACTCCATCCCGGACTCTCATTTCCACCCATTGCATTCACTACATTACCCATAACGCACTGCCGGACTCATTGTCTCATGATCACTTCATTACACACACCTGTTTTGTATTATGTTATTAGTGTCTGTCTATTTATACTGAGTTGTTTCTGTCCTTGGTTGTGGTTTATTGTATTGTTACGTGCACCGTTTTGTTTCTCTGGCTTTGTGTTATGTGGACTGGATATTTTGGATTTTGACCCTTGCCTGCCTTTGGATTAACGTTTCTGGATTCCCCAATAAATACTTATGCTGCAACTGGATCTCAACATCTTGTTCTTGTGTGCCCATGACAGAATAAACCACCACCAAGGGATCCAGCAGCATGAGTGTTCGGATTCGTCCTCCAGCCTCCATTGGAGAGCGAATGGCTCTGTTTCGGGCAGTATTGGCTCTACGACAGGAGGGAGCAGAGGTAGGAGGTTTCGCCCAGTTTTTCTGGACAATGGCAAGAGGACTGCGTTATAATGATGCAGCGCAAAAGGAGATATTCAATGGATGCCTTGATGACCCTCTTCCTCAGTGTGAGTTGGAGGGGCTCCGGACCCTGGATTTTTGGGGTTTCGTTTACTACCTCGAAGATCGGGGTCGGAGGACCTCACCTGATCAACCAACCAGTGAATCCGATCCAGCCTGTGAGTTCGCTCCAGAGTCCACCGAGGAGGTGGGCACAGGTACATCGTCTATCTCACGTAAAAGGAGGAAGAGGAGGAGAAAGGCTCCAGCCAGTGAGTCCGCTCCAGCCAGTGAGTCCGCTCCAGCCAGTGAGTCCGCTCCAGCCAGTGAGTCCGCTCCAGAGCCCGCTCCAGTCAGTGAGTCCGCTCCAGTCAGTGAATCCGCTCCAGTCAGTAAGTCCGCTCCAGTCAGTGAGTCTACTACAGAGCCCGCTCCAGCCAGTGAGTCCACTCCAGAGCCCGCTCCAGTTAGTGAGTCCACTCCAGAGCCCGCTCCAGTTAGTGAGTCCACTCCAGAGCCCGTTCCAGTCAGTGAGTCCACTCTAGTCAGTGAGTCCACTCCAGAGCCCGCTCCAGTTAGTGAGTCCACTCCAGAGTCCGCTCCAGTTAGTGAGTCCACTCCAGAGCCCGCTCCAGTTAGTGAGTCCACTCCAGAGCCCGTTCCAGTCAGTGAGTCCGCTCTAGTCAGGGAGTCCACTCCAGAGCCCGCTCCAGTCAGGGAGTCCACTCCAGAGCCCGCTCCAGTCAGGGAGTCCACTCCAGAGCCCGCTCCAGTCAGGGAGTCCACTCCAGAGCCCGCTCCAGTCAGTGAGTCCACTCCAGAGTCCGCTCCAGTCAGTGAGTCCACTCCAGAGTCCGCTCCAGTCAGTAAGTCCACTCCAGAGCCCGCTCCAGTTAGTGACTCCACTCCAGAGCCCGCTCCAGCCAGTGAGTCCGCTCCAGCCAGTGGGTCTACTACAGAGCCCGCTCCAGCCAGTGAGTCCGCTCCAGCCATTGAGTCCGCTCCAGTACGGCATGCTCTCCCTATCAGTCCAGTGATGGCCAAGAGGGCTGTCCTCACGTTCTATGTTGTGGCGGTTTTGCGTGCCTGGAGGATGCTCTCAGCCCCAGCCTGAGCACGCCGCCGTCCCAGAGCAGCCCCAGCCTGAGCACGCCGCCGTCCCAGAGCAGCCCCAGCCTGAGCACGCCGCCGTCCCAGAGCAGCCCCAGCCTGAGCACGCCGCCGTCCCTGAGCAGCCCCAGCCTGAGCACTCCGCCGTCCCGGAGCAGCCCCAGCCTGAGCACGCCGCCGTCCCGGAGCAGCCCCAGCCTGAGCACGCCGCCGTCCCGGAGCAGCCCCAGCCTGAGCACGCCGCCGTCCCGGAGCAGCCCCAGCCTGAGCACGCCGCCGTCCCGGAGCAGCCCCAGCCTGAGCACGCCGCCGTCCCGGAGCAGCCCCAGCCTGAGCACGCCGCCGTCCCGGAGCAGCCCCAGCCTGAGCACGCCGCCGTCCCTGAGCAGCCCCAGCCTGAGCACGCGGCCGTCCCAGAGCAGCCCCAGCCTGAGCACGCTGCCGTGCCTGAGCAGCCCCAGCCTGAGCACGCGGCCGTCCCAGAGCAGCCCCAGCCTGAGCACGCTGCCGTCCCAGAGCAGCCCCAGCCTGAGCACGCGGCCGTTCCAGAGCAGCCCCAGCCTGAGCACGCTGCCGTCCCAGAGCAGCCCCAGTCTGAGCCCGCTGCCATCCCTGAGTCCTCCACTCTCCCTGATACGGCCACGGAGACCGTTACCGAGCTGTCCGCTCCCCTTGATACGGCCACGGAGGCCGCGCCACCGAAGCGCCTTGCCCTGCCGGCGCCACCAAAGCGCCTTGCCCTGCCGCCTGAGCAGCCCGAGCCTGGTACCATCACCGAGCTGTCCGCTCTCTCTGATACGGCCACGGAGGCCGTCACCGAGCTGTCCGCTCTCCCTGATATGGCCATGAAGCACCCTTGGCCTACTGCCCTGCCGCCGTCCAAGTCTTCTGCCCTGCCGCCACCGCCCAGATCTTCTGTCCTGCCGTCATCATCCAAGCCTTCTGCCCTGCCGCCGCCGCCCAGGCTTTCTGCCCTGCCGCCACTGCCCAGGCCGTCTGAACCGTTGGAACCAGCCTGGTCAGTTCCTCCGGCACCACCCTGGCAATCAGCCAGGATTCCAGACCCGCTGGAACCAGCCTGGTCAGTTCCTCCAGCGCCGCCTTGGCAACCAGCCAGGACTCCAGACCCCGGGGAACCCGCCTGGTCAGTTCTTCCAGCGCCGCCCTGGCATTCAGCCAGGACCCTGACTCTCTTGAGCCCCCCGTGGTTTGTTCCTCCGGCTCCCCCCTGGCCTTCGGTTGGGGGTTCTGGTCCTGGCCCACCATCCCTCCCCCTGATCCTCCACCTGTCCACCTCCCTCCTGGGTTTTTTGTGTTTTTGTTTTTTTTGGACTGGTGGAGCGTCTTGGTAGCCGCTCCTTTGAGGGGGGGTAATGTCACGATCACCAGTGAGAGTGCCCTATCAGCCACTAGAGGGCACTCCATCCCGGACTCTCATTTCCACCCATTGCATTCACTACATTACCCATAACGCACTGCCGGACTCATTGTCTCATGATCACTTCATTACACACACCTGTTTTGTATTATGTTATTAGTGTCTGTCTATTTATACTGAGTTGTTTCTGTCCTTGGTTGTGGTTTATTGTATTGTTACGTGCACCGTTTTGTTTCTCTGGCTTTGTGTTATGTGGACTGGATATTTTGGATTTTGACCCTTGCCTGCCTTTGGATTAACGTTTCTGGATTCCCCAATAAATACTTATGCTGCAACTGGATCTCAACATCTTGTTCTTGTGTGCCCGTGACACAAACATTATTTGATTATAATTTTACAGACAATGACATACAACTTTCAATAGAAACTACATTAAAGTATATTTTAGTTTGCCATAAATGTTTGTCAGTACATTCTGCAGACAATGGCAATAAAAATGAAATTACAAATACTGTAAAGCTGTACTTAAATTCTACTTGGGTCAAAAACATTCTAAAGTTCAGCTAATTGCATTTAATATTAAATTTATGATGCATTTTCATTTACCAAAACATGTTCAAAACCAGCCCAATTGCTTTCAAAACCTGCCAAATCACGGCCAAAACCAGCCTAATCACATTCCGGTAAAACTAGAGCCCAATTAAAGTATAAGTAGCCCAATTCACAACACTGGTTATAAACCAATGAGACTTTGCCTGTTTAGATAAGTGATATATGTTTGATTACGCATTGTTTAGAAGCTAGTGGGGAAAACATTTTTCTAAACTATAGAATCTCTTCAAAGTGCATTCAGAGTCAGTTTCTGAAGGAAGATTCTCTGAAGTATATCATCATTGTTCCAGAAGTCTCAGTCACATTTTCTTTTGTGTTTCTCTGTGTCAAGTCTGCTGGCTCACTCCAACACTTGGCTCTATTTTTTGCCAGCCAACTTATTACCAGAGACACAGGTAGCAGCTCTTCACAAACATAATATTTTCACACATGGGTGACAATAATTGTGATCTCCACAAAGCATGGATGCCTTGTCGCGTTTGCAGAATGGCGTCCTCCTTGTCTCCTGCGAGGTGGAAGAAAGCCTCTGTTTGTGCAGCTAAAGATGAAGGCAGGTTCGCTGTCACGGCAACCTAAACATTTTTGATTGCATTTCTTTAAATGGCGCTTTTTGATCGACTTGTTTTGAACAGATGTGCTGTTCCAAACAGATAAGAAACAACCTTGTGCCATGTGCAAATGTGATACCTGCTTCTTAATAGTGTCGCCTTTCTCTTTCCCCCCGTGTTTGTCTTCTTCACAGTTTGGCAGCCACTGTTTTGAAGTCAGAAACCTCATTTCTGTGAAAATAAGAACTTTTCTATTTTCTTCTATAAAAGCTATTCTTTCTTTAAAGTGTAATATAAGGGGACCAGGGCTTGTTTCATTGTTATTGGGGTCTATTAAACCTAGTAAAAATATTAATATACTAAAAAACATTATGATCTTGTGTGACAGTGTTAAAAAGATTCACGTTTTAATACACTACCGTTCAAAAGTTTGGGATTGGTAAGATTTTTAATATTTTTAAAAGAAGTTTTGTCTGCTCACCAAGATTGCATTTATTTAATAAAAAATACAGTAAAAACAGTAATATTGTGAAATATTACAATTTAAAATAACTGATTTCTATTGGAATATAATATAAAATGTAATTTATTCTTGTGTTGGAAAAGCTGAATTTTCAGCATAATTTCTCCAGTCTTCAGTGTCACATGATCCTTCAGAAATCATTTTAATATGATGATTTGCTGCTCAAGAAACATTTATTATTATCAATGTTAAAAACAGTTGTATACTTTTTTTTTCTTCTCAGGATTCCTTGATGAATAGAAAGTTCAAAAGAACAGCATTTCTCTGAAATACAAAGCTTTTGTTACATTATACACATTATACACATTATACACTACCGTTCAAAAGTTTGGGGTCAGTACGAATTTTTATTTTTTTCAGCAAGGATGCATTAAATCGATCAAAAGTGACAGTAAAGACATTTAAAATGTAACAACAGATTATATTTCAAATAAACGCTGTTCGTTTGAACTTTCTATTCATCAAAGAATCCTGAAAAAAATTGTACACAAATATTTTGTACATCTGTGCACAATAAATGTTTCTTGAGCAGCAGATCAGCATATGAGAATGATTTCTGAAGGATCATGTGACACTGAAGACTGGAGTAATGATGCTGAAAATTCAGCTTTGCCAACACAAGAATAAATTACATTTTCAAATATTTTCAAATAGAAAACAGTTATTTTAAATTGTAATAATATTTCACAATATCACTGTTTTTACTGTATTTTTAATTAAATAAATGTAGTCTTGGTGAGCAGATGAAACTTCTTTATAAAAACATTTTTGTTTATAAAGGTGAATTGCACTTATTCCGTCATCTAAGATTCAATTATTGTTGTGCAGAAAAATATATGTGCACTCATACGGGTTGTTTGTGACCCTATACAATTTTTTACAAAAAATGAATACAAAAATAGGCATTCTTTTATAATCTTATGATTTTTTTCTTGTTATATTCTTTATAATGAATTGATTGAGGAATACCAAGAAGGTTGATGTCTAACTTTAAGAAATGAACGAGGAGGAGGGTAGTGAATGACACTAAAGACCCGAGGTATGCATTTAAGGGTTAATATGCAAATGTCTCAGTTACGAGTCTGATGTCAAATCTAATGTAAAAATTCTAATGTCTAATGTCCTTGTCCGCTTTTTTTCGGCCGATTCGACATGTGGAATTGGCGTCTGAGCTCGTTGGTTCGTCGGGCCATCTGATCATTCTGCTTGTTCGGACAGGCATTTCATGCTACTTGGCCGTTGGCTGTCAAGAGTTGGTTTGGTGTGTCAGGGCAACTTTGGACCCAGATGCTGCCGACGTGAGCCAACCCTGCAGTCTGCTTTCGTCGACACTACTTTGTCGGCTTCGGCTTGGTGTGTTCCTGCCTTAACACCATTCACTGGTCTTAACTATTCACTTTCATCATTCACTTTCATTATATGGAAAAAAGCAGCATCAACATTCTGCTAAACATCTCCTGTAGTGTACCACAGAAGAAGAAAAAAAGAAAACCATACAGGTTTGGAACTACATGACGTGAAGTGAATGAATGAACATGAATTTGAATTTCAATACCGGTTGATCTAAAAACAATTTGCTCAGCATTTGAGGGTTGAAAGAGGAAATCCTGCAGGACTTTGTCTCTTTAGTTCTCTTCCCCATGTTGATTAAATAAATTAGGGTGAGGTTTGTGGCATTGATCCTGTACCTCAATTCAGGTTGTTATCGAGTCTGTACGAGAGGAGTGCTCACTAGCCAGAAACCCTGATTTTGATGAACCTAGATGGGTCTGTCTGTGCTGATGAGGGACTAAGTCTGTTCTCGGCACAAACACACTCTTAAAAGCACCTTTGGTGATTGGCTCCCCTGATGAGACAGAAGATAAGAGTCTTACGGGAAGCCAGACCCAGGTCTTTCTGGCCCATTCCCAATCTGATGAAAAAAAGAAAAAGAAAAAAAAAAGAAAAGGTGACTGCCTGGCCACAAACTACACCACGCAGGGAAAGATGTATAGAAGAGATTATCATTTTTTGTGTGTGATTTAATCATCTCAGGCTCATTATGTGGCGATATTTCTACAAAATGATATTGTGTAGCTTGTTGCATGTTTCACAGCAAGTTTAAAGTGGAATGAGTAGTGCTAAAAGCGCGTTCTGTTTTAACCAATGAACGTGAATCTGGCAATATTGTATTTGTTGTTTGTACAAATCACAGCGGTTCGGTAATTAAATGTCTGGTGAGTGGTGCTAAAAAGGTAAATGCTCTACCGCGTTTGAAAATAACGTACCACCTACACTAAACCTAACTGATAGTGTTAACGTGAGATGAAAGCGTGTTTGTTGAAGCCATTTCAGCTTGCTTGTACAAGTCTTCGAAATCTTTTATATCATGACTGGTGCTTTACGGGACTCATACTTCCAAATTTATTAGTTTACAAATCTTGTACTATGGTAAAAGTGTGAAAATAAGTCTTTATTAATCTAAATTTTGCTCCTGTAATCATAATGTGTGTAATTTTTTTTCATTTTAGCTGAAAACTGCAGTGAATTGTGTGCAAAAATGTTTTTCCAATGAGCCTATGTAGGATTTAAAGGGTTAGTTCACCCAAAAATGAAAATTATCCCATGATTTACTCACCCTCAAGCCATCCTAGGTGTATATGAATATCTTCTTTCAGACTGACACAATCAGAGATATATTTAAAAATTTCCTAGCTCTTCCAAGCTTTATAATGGCAGTGAAAGTAAAAAAAAAAAAAAAAAAAAAGTGCATCCATCCATCGTAAAAAGTACTCCACATGGCTACAGGGGGTTAATAAAGGCCTTCTGATGTGAAGCGATGTAAAGCGATAGGGTATGTGTGTGTGTGTGTGTGTACCCAGGTGAAAAACAAAGTGCTCTCTTTTCGTGCACTAATTTTGTACTTAATTTACTAAAAATTCTTCTTTAGTACTACTTAAGATAATCTTCAGAACATCTAAGTGTACTCAACTGTGCTATTTTGAGACACCATGAAATATGAACTAAAATATGCTTTTAATATACTATCTCTGTATTTAAAAAATGTATTTAGTTACCACTTTTAGTACACTATGGGTTCAAATGTACTATGAGTGGCAACTAAATACATTTTTCACAAAAAAAAAAAAAAAAAAAAAAGTCACGTCAGCTTTCAAACGCATTTGCTACTTTGGTAACACAACTTAAAGTCTTTATGTATCATGCATAATAAAGATATTCAAAATGGATGATATAATTCATTATATCTTTTCTAACTAAAGATAAAATGTATTCTAATATTTGCAGATTCCTTGTTTCACCTGAAATTGGTTGTTTGTCGTATGTTTTAATGCTTTATACGTTAAATCAAGGTGTAACAATGAATAGACAAGTATTACAATGGATAATAAATGTGATTACAATTATTCGTGAGACCATACAATGCATTATAAGGTGCATTACCAGGCATAATGAATGCATTAAAAATAATTCTACACTGTATTATATACTGTATAAAGGTTTCAAGTAAAGTGCTACTTTTTCTTCTCTGGAACACAAAAGAAGATGCTTAGCAGAATGTTAATGCGAATTTTCATTTTGGGGTGAATTTCTCTGCAGCTATTACAAATTTTGTCCTTATGTTACTAATGAGTACATTCTGCCCTGAGAAAATCATCAATCAGACCTCATCTCAAGAGTGACATCTTGGCACCAATTTCATTTTGTCAAAGAAAATCAAAGTCCCACATAGTATGATTGAGAATTACTAAACCCACTTCTAGCAGTGAAGGCCTAGACATTTACATATCTTAGTGAATATATTTCCGACTCTTGGTTTCACATAATGACTTGCATCCTTAGAGAGTTCCCTGCACTGTCAAAGTGGGTTGTCTATTGGTTATGTACATCACCCAGGAGATGCAATCTATCTACGCAGATTTTAATTTCACTGGATTTCGTGTTATAGTGCGAGAGAGTTCTGTTTTTGCAGGGCTTAAAGATTATAAATCAAGGATCAGAATTAGCTGCAGGCAGCTTTTGGCTTAAACCGCAAAAGCAGAGGTGCCATCAAACAACTTCCTAATGGAATAGGGTGAGAAAGGCAGGATATCATAGGAAGGTTATGTCTAGAGGGGTTACTCGCTCTCATCTTATTCACAGGTGGCAGGCGGCAACTTCCCCTGTGTTCAGAGTTAGAACATGCACCAATCTCAACCATCATCAGCTGGGAGCAAATGTGACTGCATGACTTCAGTGCGGCACCTGCTGGTTTTAATTACAAATGTGTTTAATTTAAAATTTAAATATGTGACATGCCATAGTTTCAATAAAAATGACATTAAAGTATATTTTAGTTTACCATAAATGCTTGTCAGAACATTCCACGTTACACTTTAACCATATTTCAAAGAGAACCGAAATATACAACTACATATAAAGATGTAAAGTAGGTCCAAAAACTAAATAAATCCAGCTAATTACATTTTTTAACTATAATACATTTTCATTTAATTGCAATTAACATGCAGTAACATTCCCCCCCCCCCCCCTCCCCCTCCCCCCCCCCTCCCCTCAAAATGCACTGCCATATTTTGAAACTACAACAGGGAGTCCATGTATTATTATTAAATCTCAAAAAGATTCTTTAAAAAACTAGGTTTTACTTTTGCAGGCTGCAGCAAAGATTATATAAAAATAAGCCTTCATAATATTTCTTTTAGGTTTTTTTTTTTTGTTTTTTTTTTTTTTTGAGAACACAAACAAGGTCTGTTTTTAGGTTTGAGAACTTTATAATCCTCTTTTTGTAGTGGCGTCTGGCACATCACAGCACACTCTGAGTTTGAGTCTGAGCCATTTCATTGGTGGAGAGCTGACGTCTGGGGAAAAAAAGTGACTGTTGACTTGATGTGCATGTCTGCCACTGTTTCCTGGCAGTGGCTCTCAGTATATTTCGCATCATAGTTTAAAGTTATTTTCAAGAGGCTGTGAAAGGACTGCTGCTAGGTTTTCTTTATAGCAGTTTCAGCATCCTGTCACTTTGGCTCTGACTCCAACTCAGCTGACTGCACTTGTTCAAAACAAGCCATCCTAACCAAACTTTCTCTCATTTTTGGATAATAGATCCAAAAAGCAAAGGGTTGACAGACAGTGTAATCCAAGATTGTACCACAGAGACGTGTTTTATAGAAACAGGATGGAGCTGCCGGTCAGACAGATCTTTACAGGCTTTGGTTCTTCCACATCTATGATTAAAGCGGATTCTAATTTAGATCCAAATTTTCCTGCATGATTTCAAATGTGATCTGTTTCAATGATTACATTTTGGGGGCTCAATGAAGTGTGACACTCAATGAAGAGATTTGAGTAATAATGAATCACCCAAAAATGAATCACCGTCATGTCATTCCAAATCCATATGCTATATTTTCCATGGAACACAAAAGGAGAAATGATGAAAAATGATAACATGCATTAAATCCATATCTTCTCTCTAAAGTGAAAATAGATACCAGCCAGCACATTCTGGGCCAAAATAAATTCTGGTATCACCCTGATGTTCTTCCAAAGAAATGTGTTCCATGTGGCACTCAAAAAACAAATGGAGTGTCTAACTCACACCAAGTGCAAATAGGCCGCCTTGTTGGCAGAGGCTATTTACACAAATTCCACTAATTATTTTCTGATTGGGCCAGACAAAATTATAAAATAAATTTCACTGACAACAGAATCAGTGGCATGGAGAGTAGGACGGGTGGTGTTTAGCATTTGATGTAAATTATATACCAAGTTCTGTCATAAAATTCTAGATGGCGCAGGCTGATGGGTTCTTAACACAACCTGATGATATTCACATCATTTACTACATGGCACAAGCTGACTGGTTCATGTCACATCTGCAGCCAATCAGCTTGCTGTTCAACATTTAAATGGCTGGTTAGCATTCACTATAGCAGTTTGCAGCACACTTTCAGAGTCCCTCTGAAACCCTCCACTGTCCCCAGCTCCACTTCTATAGATCAGCTATGGGTATTTTTGCAGCAGCAGTATGTCTTAAATGCTCACCGTAGTGTATCAGCGTATGTGTTGGCAGTAGCAAGTTCTTGTACATGTTCTGCAGCAGCAGCAATCTACAACAACAGCAATAATCAACAGCAGCAGCAAAGCATATCTGTTCTGCCAAGACCAAATACATTAACATTGTCATATCCATTACTATGCTAAAAATCTTTCTAGAGTTTTCATAATTGAAATATATACATATTAGGGGTGTAATGATACATGTATTCAGTTTTGAATTATGTCTTACTCTTATTTGTATGACCATAAATGATAGTTTTTTAAAGGTGCACTATGAAATATTTTCTGTCTGCTAGATGTTGCTAGAGGTCTATTCAAAACAAAGGCGTAGCTTGATGATGATTTATTGCTGGAGCGATTGCGCAACACACGCCTCACGAGCAGCAGAACTTTTATTATGACACAGTCGCCGGTGCCACTTCCGCTTTTCCCTGTCATGAGTATGAGGTAACGCAGCTCTGTTTATCATATTAGATACATTTGAGTGTGTTGAAAATGATGTTATAATGTTACTCTGTGAGTTCGCTCGTTGGCTGCTGTGAGACACTGTTGCACACTACAGTAAGATCGATTTTAGAATATAATAATAAATGCTGGATGGCTTTTGTAATTAATGAACGTATAGTATGATGGAGAAAATGCTGTATTACTGTTAATAAAAATAAAGCTGCATCTGACTATGCTATGTTAGCTACTTCACAAAATAGTGTTTTTAAAAAATAGGCATGGTAAAGCATGGTACTCACAAAAAAAAAAAAAAAAAAAAATCAAGAAAATTAGATTTCAACAATAAGACTTAACGTGTTGACGCAATTGACAGGCGATTCCTCACACGTCCCAGGGCCTTGGTTAAAATTGCAATTTTCTTTTTTACAAATAGTTGCAAACATGTAGGATGTTGTAACACTGGCCTAGTGTTTTTTTGTATATTTTACTGCAAACTTCTTACATATTGCAACTTTAAGTTGTCAAAACCTGACTGTCCCTGTTAGAAGTCATATAATGGGCTGTGGTTGGATCTTCCATCAGGACAATGATCCAAAACAAACATCAAAACCAACACAAAAATGGGTCACTGAACACAAAACCAAGCTTCTGCCATGGCCATCCCAGTCCCCTGACCTGAAGCCTAAAAAAAATGAGTGGAGTGAACTGAAGAGAAGAAGCACCAACATGGAGCTGGGGATCTGAAGGATCTGGAGAGATTCTGTATGGAGGAATGGTCTCTGAACTCTTGTCAGGTGTTCTCCAAACTCATCAGGCATTATTGGTGAAGACTCAGAGCTGTTATCTTGGGAAAAGGAGGTTGCAAAAAGTATTGAATAAAAGGGTATGCTTAATTGTGAGCAGTGTGTATTAGAGATTTATTTTCACAGCCTTCTTTGGTCATATTTACCAAGGGTATGAATAATTTATTAGTATTTATTAGTATTCAGACCCCCTTAAATTTTTCACTCTTTGTTATATTACAGCCATTTGCTAAAATCATTTAAGTTCATTTTTTTCCTCATTAATGTACACACAGCACCCCATATTGACAGAAAAACAAAGAATTGTTGACATTTTTGCAGATTTATTAAAAAAGAAAGGACCATGTGATATTTCAGTTTAAGTATTCAGACCCTTTGCTCAGTATTTAGTAGAAGCACCCTTTTGATCTAATACAGCCATGAGTTTTTTTGGGAAAGATGCAACAAATTAATACAAAATTAATACATTTTCATTATTCCAAGCAGCAACTACACTGATATTACACATGAAAAACTAATCAAATGCAAATGAAATGAATTTGATGTGAAAATAACAATATTCAAGCCTCATTGTATGAATATCATCAATGGTTATGCTCATATTGAATAGCTAAAGCTGGCTGTGGAGGCAAACACTAAAATATGATGCAGTTTAAAGACTGTTTTTGAAAAGATTGTTTTTAAATTCCTCACTGCTGAGACTGAATTCAGGGAGAATCCCAAACATCTCGGCACATGCTCGGAAAATGAGACACACTCTGGAGAGGGGCGACTCTTCTCTCACTCTATTAATTTGCATCATTCCGGGAGAGGAACGTTGTTATCATTCCAATTCAAGTAATTAAAACATCAGTCTGTACCAGAGATCTCTTTTTTTCCCCCACTCTGTTCCCCACACAGGGTTTGGTCTCCAAAGCATCAGCACATAACAAGCCAATTTCCCTACATCAGCTTATATTCACATCTGATTCTGTCGCAGTGCTGTTGGGAGCCAGAACAAGGTCTCAGTACACAAAAATCTAAATAACGTTATGACGCTTGGCGCAAACCTCATTTATAAACCAATGCCTCAGCTGAATGTGATTACTTTTTTCTTTGTTTGTTTGTTTGCTTTGTTATTTGACTTGGTTTTTCCCAATGCAAAAAGAAAATAAGAAGCACGTACAGAATAAAAAACTATTTGCAGTGTTGGAACCACCAACATCACGTTTAGAGGAACGATTGCTGAGGTCAAGCTTGTTATCATGGTTAAGTGAAGGGAGTGAAAGTGCCTGAACACTGCGGATGTATGTAGGTCATGAGCAGGTTATTGTGACACACAAAGTGCTCGTCTTTTACAGAACATTTTTTAATTAACATGATAAGGCAAGAACGAGTCATCTGGTCATGCAATTGAAGCTAACAAGGTTGGATTAGCTTGTTTCACATTGCTTTGCCATGACAAGCCCGTCAAAAAGTGAAAAATCACAATTCAAAAAATATTTTTTCCTGTCAGGAGATATCAGTGATCATAGGCACCTGCCTTGATCATATGTGGAGGAGCTAAAATTGCATGCAGCCTCAATATAGTTGCATCACGGTTACACACTGATCTCATATTCAACATGAAATCAAGACTGACCCTGTTTACGTAATGCACAATCCTGGCCCTATTGTGATCGATTGCTGAAGCTTTGTCTGAAAGTCAACATGAAATGAAACCTTATGACTTCATGATTTCAGTTTGTGAAAAAGAAATGCACTTTTGAATGTGCATGTGTATGTCAAAACTTTCATGACTATGTTTCTTAACACACTTAAGTACACTTTTAAAAAGTGTATTTTTTGGTAATAATGTCAAATTAAAAGTTTTACTTCGAGTACCTGTCATGCTTTAAAAAAGTGCACTTATTTTGATGTGTTGCGTAACATTCTAAAGCACATGTAAAGTACTTTATTACAATTTTAACTGTAGTGTTATTTGATATTACATTTTAAGTTAAATGTACTAAATTGCTACTTCATTATTACTAATGTGTAATTACAAATATATTTAAATATGACATACATATTTCAACAGAAATGACATAATAAGGCTTGTCAAAAGTACACCTTAACCATATTTCAATGAAAATAGAGGTAATTATGAAATTAGATGTACTTAATATGCATTTACTTAAAAGTATGCTATAGTGTACTACTTTTTCACAAGGGGGATTGGTCCATGTTATTCCAAAGCCTCTAATTTCCACTTTTCACAATGTAATCAATTCCCTTTGGATAAATATCAAGCTCTGCTTTCCATTTTTTTTTCTTGTTGAATATTCTGTTTGATTACTCAAGTAAAAGATTTTATGTTGATTTTAACTTAAAACGACACAAAAATCAACCACAATATCTCTATTACTTCATGCACAGCAACTTAAGTAGCCTAGTAAGGTGCCAAGGGCAATCATACACAATGTCACGGCAGCCATTTGTCACCACAAGACTGCTAGGAGTCGCCAACGGAAACTTGGGAACATCTGGGGATGCCCTTGGTACCGGGTGGCCAGCCGGCAGGGAGACGCCGCAGGTTGTGAGTGACAGATGTATGTGCTGTTGTGGCCAGACTAAGGGACAGAGCTGAATCATTAATCAGACAGACTCAACCTCCATAGACAAATATGGCAGGAGGTGTGGGAAAAAGAGCCCTTCACTGGGGGTTGGCCTTTCATCCTTGACCCTGGCCTTTTCTCTGCATTTAAACTTCCCCCACAATGTTTAAGCATGATATATGTAAAGTACTTTCCCCTTTCCCGGATTTGCAGAGAATGGACTAGTAGGTCACCGTGATTTTAGGTCATGTTTCAACATATTTTATTGATCTTGGAACAACATTCCTGTCTGAAAAATTAGTCCTAGCCCTATCCCTACCCATTATTTACCCATAAACTCAGAGGAAAATGATAGGAGAATAACAACAATGTAGAAGCACCTAACCTTAAGTTTAATTGAACTTGTTTGTGCAAAAAACTGTGCTAACTTCATAAACTAATTTCCAGAAACATAATATAAAGATCTGAAAATCAATTTTTTATGACCCGTTTAAATGGCATACATATGTGAAGTCCTGCACCAGCCAAGCAACTTCCATTGAGATGAATGTCAATGCTAACGCATAGCTTTATCTAGGTATTATAAACTTCCTTGGACAGAACAATGGCAGATGCTGTAAAAGGAAAGAAAAAGAAACTAGGGCAAAATCCACATGGGTTTCCAAAGACCGAGAGAGAAATACTGGCCAAAAAAAAAGCAATTCAGTTGACGCTAGTGATGCAGAAATTACACACTTCCCCTTCAAGTAAAAAAAAAAAAAAAAAGCTCAAATGGCAGAACAAATCTTCACTAGTTTTCAGGGAAATTTTGCAGGCATTCTTGTTATGTAATACCAGCATTCCTGAACATCTATAAATGATGTATATCACAGTTGAAGCAAAGAAAAATACAAGCAATACACACATTATGACTCCAGTTGCCATCTTTTAATGCTGTGTTCTGTCGGAGGCTATTGGTCGTGATGTCTTTGAACAACAGTGACTAGTGCTGACAAAAACAATTCTGTCCTTTCCCCGTGGACTGCAGACAGGCTGAATATGACAAGAGCGGCCATAAAAACCTACAGTAGAAAACCGTCCATTACCCTTAAGGACTCCACGTGCTGAAGCTAAATGAAAGCGGTACATGTCACCTTGTCTTGGGTAAAAGGGGATTTAATTACTTATCAAGCGGCCCTCAAATGTCAACAGACTAAATCTTTTTCATAAATGTGCAAGTATTTGACTTTTCACTTCCCGGGAGATGGAAAATCAATTTTAATCAAAATTCCCCAATCCCCCTTTCCATATGTATATTCCGGCACAATGCACCGAACATCATCAAAGGTAATAAATATTGCTGTCTGCCTGAGAAATGAAAAATAATTGAAGTTGCTTAGTGAGGCAGTTTTAAGTGGAGAGGTTGGGTTCAGACTATATAGGGTTGTCAATTGCCCTAATGAGTTTGTCTTATAATTGAGAAGTGTGCACATGCGCACGTTTGCTTTATTAATGATATTGATCTTCTATTACTGCACTGCACAAAATCCTGCATTCCCGCCTGACGAATAAACACAGCTTCAGTCGTTGTTTTTAAACCGTACCCTATTCCAACACCCTACCGAGACTGTTAAATGCATATTCAAAGAAGTTATGGCAATGTTCAAAAGTTAATACCCTGCCATTTTATTCCTCCTAAGGGTTTTTTCTTTGTGTAAGTCTCGCTTAATTCAAGTCCTATTGCATTCGCAACCCCCTAATCTGGTGGAAGGCTAAGAGGGTTGGTTTCCAAGCAAGTTAAGGGATGTATATATTAATAGAGCGTAGAAATTTATTTATTTCAGTCTAAATGCTAAAGGGGCTGCTATCCTTTCAACTGCATTACTGCGCTTGGCAACAAAATCCCGACATATTAGTGAGAGTGACAGCTCCCCATGCAATATGAGCAGAAACTCATTTGCTCCCTACATTTGAAGACTAATCTATTTATCACACTTGGGGCATGCGATGCTAACTTGACCAAACCGCTCAATTCGACAGGCCGCTGCGTGGTGGACGTTATTTGCACCGAATCGAGAGTTGTTCTGGGAAACCTCTGTGGTTATTTTTCCTCCTTTTCCCCTCCTTCTTCTCATGATGGAAAGTCAAGCATGTTTATACATGAAATGTCCTGAGAATATTTGCTCTGAAGGGTTCCGTCCATGAATCACAATAGCCTTCTTAAAGAGGAAGAAAAAGAGCAGAGAGAGAGAGAGCGAGCGAGAGAGGGGATGGACAAATCTGCTTACTTTGGAGCTTATTGAGCAGAATGAATCATGCAGAGATGAAACGTGACTGCAAAGCAAAAGGTACCGAAGACTCCGTGAGAGACAGAAAAAAAGAGAGAAGGAAGGACTGAAAGGCCAGATGAAATTAGTTCCATCAGGCCATTCTGATTGGTCTTTTTATAGGGTGGCCGATGCCTTGGGGGAGTGTCAACAGCGAGGTTGCTGACACCGAGAGCTCTCAATATGACCGACAGAATTGTTCAAGGTGTCAGCATTGATAGTGACAGAGCCCTTCGAAAAAACACAGAAGGAAGAGGACTGAGTTTCACATTTTGTTGTTGCTTTTCACCTTCGCTCAACCCTTTTCAGAGTGCCTTTATTGTAATTGTTTCCTTTTTTTAGTGCATCTAACAAAAAGAAGAGGTGTGTGATCCGTGAGCTCGAAACAAATCGTCTATTCGGATCTTATTGCAAAGTCTGGACTGCTAGGCCTGGGTCATGCATGCAACAATGCAAAAACACCAAGCAACAAAAGCAAATGTGAAAATGTTGGCATTGTATTTGTTTATATGTGTGCTGGTCAAACAACCCTACAATCGTTTTTCCAAGTACAGTAAACTACACTGCAGCAAACACTTAAAGGGGACATATCATAAAAATCTGACTTTTTCCATGTTTAAGTGCTATAATCAGGTCCCCGGTATATCTACCAACCCAGAAAATGTGAAAAAGGACAACCCAGAAACTTTCTTTTGGCAAGCCTTTCCCTGCAAGCATGTGAAAAAAATGAGATGCTCAGATTTCGCTCCCCTTGTGATGTAGGAAAGGGATCTTATTATAATATTACCACCCCTTAATCTGCACGTTTCCACCCAGAGCACCGTCATTTTGTTTGTTTTCGCAAGCAAATACGATGTACCAGTTCTAACACTATGGCAAAAGTTTGAGCAAAGCATGCTAACTTTTCTGTCATTGGCTGCACAGACGAGTACTGAACACTATTTAGATTTTGATCTATGACATAAAACACACCAGTTATAACCCACTCGTGATTTTTTTAACTTTTACTGTGTCTTCAAATCGGCGGTTGCTAACAAATTGCTAAAAGGGACTACTTCCTTTGGCGGGGACTTTAGACGTCATCATTAAAAACGGAACATTTGGACAGCATTTCTCATGAAAAAGTGGATAAGTGTTCATACACAGCACAGATCATAATCACTGAGCATGTTTTTAAATAGAGTTGTTTTCTAAATACAGTTTGAGGACGCTTGGTGGTGACGACGTTGATCCGCGACCATGGTGTGCTGTATTCTGTTTATAGCCTACTGTTAGCCTTTTATATCTGACGACTTTATTTAGGCTTCAAAATCTATAAATGTTGTGTTACCTTGTAAAGATTATCTTGATAGACAAAACGTGTAAGTGTCATAACCCTTTGTTAAACACAGTGCTTATTTTCTGCATTTTTCCAAAAGTCTGTGGGAAAAATTAATAGGCTTTCAGTCAAGGGAACCCGTGCGCTGCTAACTTCCGGGTTGGCCTACACAAATGCATCATCCCTGGGGCATTCTATTGCTAAAAAAGGAGTGTTTCTGTCCGAGCAATATTTTGGAAAACATATTAGAGCATTCACAGCATTTGATAGCAATCATAAACGTTAGCCGGGAGTGTATGACTCCAGTTTGAACAGTTTAATGCTGAACACCATTACTGACAATCGTCATTTTGGCTGCGTGAGATTCTCCAGCTTTGTTTTTGTTGAGCAATCAAAGCACAAGCTGTTAAAGCTCCGCCCTCTTTTGGAAAGCGGGCAGGGAGCAGCAACTCATTTGCATTTAAAGGGGCACACACAAAAATGGCGTGTTTTTGCTTACACCCAATTAGGGGCAAATTTGACAAGCTATAATAAATGATCTGTGGGGTATTTTGAGCTGAAACTTCAGACACATTCTGGGGACACCAGAGACTTATATTACATCTTGTGCAAAGAGGCATAACAGATCCTCTTTAATTCTTCATGTATTATCATCTGAAACACTGGCCATCGATAGGTGAGCCCATTTCAAATGTCAATGTGTAAGAGCAGGATTTCTGTTCATTGTGAGGAACATGAAGAGGTGAGAAGTGAGACAAAAATACTTTTTTATTTCTGTTCTACTGCTATACCTCTGAGCAATTATACATGAAAAGGGAGGAAGAGGATAAACATAAGAAAACATTTTTGCTTCAATAGTGAAACAATACTTTTTATCTTCAAATACTTTTTCTTATCTTCAATACTTTTATTCAGCAAGGATGCATTAAATTGGCAGAAAGTAACAGAAAAGATCTCTATACGGTTACCAAAGATTCCCATTTTAAATAAATTATTTCTATTCTTTAAATACTGCTAAAAACTCTATCACAGTTTCAACATAAACACGATGCAGCACAACTATTTTCAATACTGGAATAAATTACAGTTTAAAATTGTTATTTTAACTTGTAATATTTCACTTTTTTTATTATTTTTACAGTATTTTTGAATAAATGCACCCTTGGTGAGCATACAAGACCAGTAGAGTGTATGTATATACTTGTGTACACACACAACTACACACACATTTTTACATAAAACCTTGCTCAATTTCAATTGGTAATGGGATCCAGGATTTGGGCCATAATGGCTATAGGAGCTAAATCTCTATAAAGGATTGCTGTCATCATTTCAAACTATCTACTTAATACCAATCCACATGCCATTTGTTTATACAACAGTTACATCAGTTCCAGTTCTGTAATTTGAATGGTTCCAAGAGTGCTGATATGCTGATATATAGGCCAACAGCACTGGGACTTTTCACTGTTTTTATCACTGCACTTGTCTTTATTTTCCACCTTCTAGACCAGAGTATGCGAGCGGTGCTGAGTGGAAGACCTTTGCATGTGTGATACTGCCTAAATAATGAAATGCTAAGGGACAGGGTGAAAATCATTCCAACAAAACACTGGCAGCTATGTGCTAAAGCAAACAGAAATTAGCTAAAGCACCAGGGGGAAAGAAGAACAGAATCACAATTTAGCAGCAGATCTGCATGTCATGCTATTTCATCTACAAATACTAGCGCCGCTCCTCAGCCCATGGTTCAGGCTTAAGCACTAGGACTGCAAAACAGCTTAAACACAGATGTTGAGGCCTTTTACACAACATAAACGCTGTATGCATTTAGATAAACATGCTAGGCAGCATTAGCGTAGCCAGGCATGGGTTCATCAAAATTCAACTCAAGGCACCACTGAAGCCTCTATCTTCAACATTGCACCTGTGAGAGCAGCAAACCTTGTTACCTGCTCCGGGGTGTTCAGAACCCTTGCATACTTCTGTGAAACCTACTGACATGAGGCACACTTATTACAACTTCATTTGATAAGATGTTCGAGGAAACCAAATACATTGCTTTGATGCTTTGATTTGTACAATCAGTAAGCTACAGTAGTTCACACTTTTGTCTTGCTTTGTTTGGTTTTTATTACTTGGCAAGGCAAGAAAAATGCTTTCCAACTGAGAACATTTTTAAAAAAGATATAAACAGAAGAAAATGTTCCAGTGAGATATTCACTGTGGATTATTAAAGTTGTAATCCACCGGAGCTGAACAAATTGTGTCTAACACACTTTAACCATAGTAAAACTACTTTAGTGCATGTATACTGTACACTCTAAAACAAACTGGGCTGTTTCAACCCATGTTTGGTTCAAATATGGACAAACCCAACCGCTGAGTTATTATTATAATTATTATTAGAAATATCATTAATATTATAAGTAATATGTATAAAAGTAATAGCAATAATGCCAATAAAATTTTCTTCTTCTTTATAATAGCGATGATAGTAATATTTATTGTTATTATTACCAGTAAATTAATTATTGTTAAATAATAATAAACTTTTAACTGTTACCTAACTACAGTAACTATTAATAATAATAATACTAATAATAATAATAAAATAAAGACAAAATAATTATAATAAATACAAATAAATAAATATTCTGTTTGTACCAATAAATAAATAATAAACAACAATAATAAATAATAATAATAATAATAAATCAAATATGCATTATTATTATTATTAAAATAAAAGCAACATTATTAATATTTAACATTATATTATAATAATCATTATTATGAAATATTATTAAATAAATATAATTACTATTATTACTAATATGTATATTAATAGCAATAATAATAATTTCTTCTGTTTATTATTATAAGAAATATCATTAATATTATAACTATTATATAGTTATTATTAGTGTAAATCTTCTTTCTAAATGTTTCGTTAGCATGTTGCTAATGTACTGTTAAATGTGGTTAAAGTTACCATCGTTCCTTACTGTATTCACGGAGACAAGAGAGCCATTGCTATTTTCATTTTTAAACACTTACAGTCTCTATAATGCATAAACACAACTTCATTCTTTATAAATCTATCCAACAGTGTGTAATGTTAGCTTTAGCCACAAAGCACAGCCTCAAACTCATTCAGAATCAAACATCCAAAAAAATACTATACTCACATGATCAGATGCATGACGGACATCTTGTAAAGATCCATCTGAGGGTTATATTAGCTGTGTGAACTTTGTAAATGCGCTGTAATATAGTCGTAAGCTCGGGGGCAGGTAGCGTGCGATTTAAAGAGGTTGCAGCCTGAATCGGTGCATAGTTAATGATGCCCCAAAAAAAAAAAAAAAATGTATTTAAAAAAAAAATCTATGGGTTATTTTGAGCTGAAACTTCACAGACACATTCAGGGGACACCTTAGACTTATATTACATCTTGTAAAAACTGGTTCTAGGGCACTTTTAATGATCCCGACTGTTACGTAACAGTTGGGATTATGTTGAGATTCGCCTGTGCTTCGGAGGTCTTTTAAACAAATGAGATTTACATAAGAAGGAGGAAGCAACGGTGTTTGACACTCACTGTATGTCATTCCCATGTACTGAACTCTTGTTATTCAACTATGCCAAGGTAAATTCAATTTTCAATTCTATGGCACCTTTAAAGTCATTATGGGGTATCTGCTCTTCGTGTGTTAAAGAAGTAAAGTGTTGCTTATGCAATAAATATAATGACTAATATAACAAAGAGAGAAAATGAGGAAGTAAAATGTTACAGTTGAGAGAGAGAAACAGGGAGAGACATAGAAGCTCAGGTTCAAAGTATGGAGGTCTGTAGAGCATACAGCACTTGAAGTAATACATCAAATAAATAAAAGCTGAAATGAAATGTTTTGAGTTGGAGTCGGAGGTGGAATGAATAATGCAGAGGTTTTTAGGGTGAGTGAACAACCATGAGCAGAGAGCTTGTTGTTGAAACGTCTGCCCCTAACAACAACAAATAAATAAATACAGAAAAAGTTCACAAAGGCTGTAAGGGACCACAGGTCAACAGGCACAGCAGCATGAAGCTGTCAACCCCAAAATATGGCGAGCTGAAAGTAAATGTTAGCAGGTCTGTTGAAAGCTGTATGAAACACGACTGCATCTTTATTTAAACGTTCAATAAGTGCAGTGTAGGCAAATAACTAACAAAAAGTAGCAACTAACTCAAGTACATTTTCTATTAACCTGACAGCAGCTCTCTTAAACTTTTCAAAAGAGTGGAGCTTTTCCAGTAAAAATGTTATTTTACTGGAACTGAGTAACTGCTACAAAACATTACATTGTTAGCTTTCTTCTCGTTGTTTTATACAAGCAGCTTTATAATAACCAAATATACTTACCTAAAATATCTGCCTTCTATCTCATAAATAGCACTGGTGAATCTAGTGAATCAGTTCAGCCAGCTAGTTTATGAAGTAAATTCATAAAAATATGAATTACGTAAAAAAAGTTTCATTTATCTGGTGTTTACTGCTTTCACCCTTACTGTTCTGCATAATTTTTTGTACTTGTGAATATGGATTGTTTGCTGCTGAGCAAGTACAGAGACTTGCAATAGCCTATACATACAAAA
This sequence comes from Chanodichthys erythropterus, assembly GCF_024489055.1. Classification (NCBI taxonomy): domain Eukaryota; kingdom Metazoa; phylum Chordata; class Actinopteri; order Cypriniformes; family Xenocyprididae; genus Chanodichthys; species Chanodichthys erythropterus. The sequence continues at coordinate 51,291,665 of NC_090231.1, read as the reverse complement.
ATCTGCTGCTGTGAGCATGCAAGACATGTTGCTGCTGCACAATAGCATATATGAAATTACCCATAGCAGATCTATACAGGTGGAGCTGGAGAAGGTAGAGGATCTCTGAAAGCACGCTCTAAACTGCTACAGCAATTATTAACCAACTATTTAAATGTTGAGCAGCAAGCTAATTGGTTACAGATGCAAAAGGAACCAATCAGCTTGTGTCATGTAGTTAATGATGTGATTGTCAGCAGGTTGCATTAAAGTCCCATCAGCCTGAGCCATCATGACAAAACCTGTCATACACTGATCAGGCATAACATTATGACCACTGACAGGTGAACAACACTGATTATATCTTCATCACGGCACCTGTTAGTGGGTGGGATATATTTGGCAGCAAGTGAACATTTTGTCCTCAAAGTTGATGTGTTAGAAGCAGAAAAAATGGGCAAGCGTAAGGATTTGAGCGAGTTTGACAAGGGCCAAATTGTGATGGCTAGACGATTTGGTCAGAGCATCTCCAAAACTGCAGCTCTTGTGGGGTGTTCCCGGTCTGCAGTGGTCATTATCTATCAAAAGTGGTCCAAGGAAGGAACCGTGGTGAACCGGCGGCAATGCTGCACATTGGGAGCGAAAGCTGGCCCGTATGGTCCGATCCAAATTGCTCAAGAAGGTAAACCTGGTTCTGATAGAAAGGTGTCAGAATACACAGTGCATCGCAGTTTGTTGCGTTTGGGGCTGCATAGCTGCAGACCAGTCAGCGTGCCCATGCTGACCCCTGTCCACCGCCCAAAGCACCAACAGTGGGCATGTGAGCATCAGTACTGGACCACGGAGCAAAGGAAGAAGGTGGCCTGGTCTGATGAATTTCTTTTAGCTCACGTGGATGGCCGGGTACGTGTGCGTCGCTTACCTGGGGAACACATGGCACCAGGATGCACTATGGGAAGAAGACAAGCCGACGAAGGCAGTGTGATGCTGGGAAACCTTGGATCCTGGCATCCATGTGGATGTTACTTATACATGTACTGTAACTCTTACCTAAGCATTGTCCATGCCTCGATGGGTCAGGGCTGTTTTGGCAGCAAAAGGGGAATAGAGTCAATAGAGTCTAAAACTTTTTCAACAAAGACATTTTCTTTTGGGTTCCACAGAATGAAAAAAGGAAAGCTTTACAGGTTTTAAACAACATGAGTTGATATACATTTAAAGTTCTGGGTAAACTGTCACTTTAAGTGTTTTATCCTTTTCAATGGCTTCCCGTTGACCCTACATGTCAAATGAATAGATGAATTCTTTGCTTTCGATGTTTCTTTTTTGTCCTATATAATATTCAATGATGGAACGACGCTCACCGTATTGTTAACAAAATGGCATTTGCTGCAAAATCAGCTCAAGGGCCCTTGAGCACAGCGGCCCCTCTCGCTCTCGCACGGCGTCTGACTCTGGTAGACAGTGAAGGGCAGAGTGAGTGAAAATGAAATGCATAGTCGCTCGTCTGTAATTTAAGCAGCAAATTGTAAGAAAGTGCTGAGAAAAACAGCTCCCAATTACTCTGGCTGATAGAGATACATCATCATTACGCCATTCCAAAAATCATAAGGTCGAACATCACACCATGATGAACAGCAGCTGGTGGCAGAAGCGAAAAGCAATCATAAAAGAGAGCGCACGCGCACATAAAGCAGTTCACTTCTTGACTAAAGCCTCTTCTCAAGGTTTTTCCTCTCTTTTCAACGGCCTTCTCCAACAATCAAACGCATATTTCAAATTGAACTGTCACACAGAGGCTTATGCGTTGTTCCTCTCTGAACTGCATGAGTAATACATAAACATTCCCCCCGGGTGGAGGAGAGATAAGCCATAGGCATGCGAGGGGAGCGATAGTAAGGGTCATTTCTTCCTCCATTCATCCTCTTCTCCTCTCTACACTGGCCTTTCATGCTAATTACAAGCTTTGACTTTAATCCCAGGAGAGGCCACGGATGCCGGTGAAGGAAGGCTGACGGCCGGAGCATACAGCCTCATACATACACTGGCTGTGCTTAATGACAGACTCTCGTTTTTACCCATGTTGTGCTATGGGTCAGTACTCAGTATGGTTAATGCAGGCCTTTACATGCGCTGGTGATGGAGTTTTTTATTTTAAGGGGTGTATTTTAAGGGGTGGCTCCTTTAAAACTTGTCAATGAACGGCCACTGTTATGATTGGCTAACATTGCATAGGAAATTGCACTTGAGTCAGTGTTTTGAAAACATTATCGATATAAAACTGTCATTTACAGACAAAGCATTATAATATTTACTTACAGTTTTCCTACGAAGGTTTCTTTGCAAACTCTCCATTATACTGTGCTTAATTTAAGCCGGGCACACATTTAAGGACTAGCTAAAACATCAGCGATTGTTTCCTGCGACTGAAGCAGATTTAAATACTTACACACAGTATTTGAACACCGACTGTAATCGCCGACTGAACACAACTGGCTCTGACTGGATGCGTTTGAGCGCGCTCAGTCATAAGTATCAATTTACATTCATAATCTGTGTCCTCGGCTTTACAAAACAAAATGCTCCAAACAAACATATAACCCTCCAACACCATACAGAACATCATTAAAATAAACCATCCCCTTGTTTCCATCCCCTTGTGTGCATCAGTATACTGTATACTCAATGATGTAAAACTATTCGTTGATATCTTGCTCTAGAGCAGGTCGGCAATAGGCGGCCCGCCAGCAATAATATCTGGCCCACGCCCCCAGCCATGTTATTTTGATAGCGGCTGGTTCTGAAATAGATTTTCGTCTCATGGTGCCGTTTAATATTATCACTGTGTCTATACCAGAGGCGACTTTTTCCGCATTGCGCTATAACAGCTAAAAGCTGTCTACACTGAACACAACAAACCAACCGTTGCAAAGCACTTGGACTACGTCAGAAATAGAACAGGGAATCCGTTTACTCATTTTCGTGTGACTCACGTCACACCTCGCCGCATCCAGTGTAGAAAATATCACTGATTAAAATGGGTTCTATTATCTTTTGACGCATCGCATCACGCCATTCACGTCCGGTGTAGACACGGTGTTATATTCTTTGAAAACAGCGACAACTTCGTTGCAGATAAGTCACACTGGCTTTGCATTCACAAAACTAGGTAAGATGAACGCATAGTTGTCTTTACCACACCTCAAGACGCTGTTCTGATGATGTATTTCAAGACATTTGTCAGGTTTTTGTCCTTAAAACACTTGTGTGGGGGACTAACTTAAAGGGGTACTTCATCCCTGGAAAGATGAATGTGTATTTAAAATTGGTCATTTATGTAGTAGAAATGTGAAATTAGTTTTGAATTTGGAGCTTTCTAGACTGAGAAAAGGCAGAAAATGTATTTTTGACTAATGTGGATGAAAGACAACAACTCCCAGAATGCACTTGTTTTGCTGCCCTTGCGAGGCCACGCCCAAGCCACGCCTATCAGTTACCGGCGGCATTAACAGGAAAATTCAAAAAAATAGGCTTGCTTTGTTACATATTAATTCTATAAATCGTGAGTTAGTTCATACATTTACAGCGAAATGGTGCTAAATTGCTTTGTACCTGGATGTACACCCAAAACCAGGAAAGGACAAGTAAGTTTCCATCATTTTCCGATTAAGTTAAAGATTTGGAGCGATGTAAACAGTGGCTGCGGGCCATCAAACACCCGAAGTTTGGAGATGACACCATTATAGAAACCCTAAAAAAAACGCAGAATATGTGGTCTCCATTTCAAGCACGAGGACTACGAACCAAATGTCCTTGCAATGAAGAGAACCATTCTGAAGGACACCGCGATACCATCGATATTCACTTTCCCAGAGGACGAACAGCCTGGGCATCTGGTACTAAGCGTATTCGCCTAGAGGCAAGACTCGCTGATACTAGACTGATAACACAGTAGCCTATATGTAGTGTTGTAGGTAGCAGTAAAACTGCAAACTTAGCAAAGTAACGTTAGATAGACAATTACATATAAGTTGCATATAAGTTGACTGTTATCAAAGTAAAGCCTCTGTTCTGTAAAACTGAGTTTATTTATCTATTTATGCTAACGTTACCACAAAAGCCTGTTGCTGTATTGGCTGAGATGACTGCTGAGACCTATAAATTTGCGAGATGAACCACTGATGTAGTGCAGACAAAATAAAGTTAATTACTGTAAGCTTAAAAATATAATTGACACCCAAAAATCGGATCTATGTCCGCATATGTATGGACGTGGTGAAAAAATGCGGAACTGCTATTACTGGCTGTAGTTTTAAGCCTCTGGCCAAAAAAGCCTCCGATGACGCAAAATGACGATTTTTGCGTCATCGGAGGCTTTTTTACAGAATGAAAATGCATAAATCTCTCATCTCGGGCTGATATGAAGGGGGAAAGCAAGTATTCTACTAATACAAAGCTTATTGCTAAATCCTGAAGTAACCCTTTAAGCATCTCATCCCAAGCCTCCGTTGCTAATTCCAAAACATAATTTCAGAACTAGTAAAGGAGGCTTGAGCATTGATAGCCGAGTAGCAGAGAGAGAGAGAGAGAGAGAGAGAGAGAGAGAGGGAGAGAGAGAGCGAGAGATAGAATATGTATATTAGCCTACCTGAGTCTGTGCGTCTCTCACGGCAGTGGTGTCTATACTAACAGCGAAACTATAAGTTTAAGTTGGTTCAAGAACCACACAGTTATTACCTCACTGGTGAGAAATGCTATGTATCTTTTAAGTTGCTAAACTATTTTACTGATTAATTCAGCAGAGCAGCGCTGACAAAACGTTTCTGTGTGAGTGTGCCCTTACTATACGGTATGTGACGTTGTTATGTTTAAAAGAGAGAGAGCGGGAGAGAGCATGTGCTTTTCGGACACAATAAAACATATTTTGTGGCAAAAACCATGACATTAATTTGTTGTTTTAATCCTGTTATTTACTATATGTATTTGCTTGGTCTGTGTCATTGTGGGTTTTGTTTCTTTTGTGGTTGCAGGCTGTAGGGCCTATTGAAATAACTGAAATCATTTGGCGAAGTGATATGGAACTGTAATGCGGTTACAAAACTGTATTACAAAACTGTAATATCTTTTAAGTTGCTAAACTATTTTACTGATTAATTCAGCAGAGCAGCGCTGACAAAACGTTTCTGTGTGAGTGTGCCCTTACTATACGGTATGTGACGTTGTTATGTTTAAAAGAGAGAGAGCGGGAGAGAGCATGTGCTTTTCGGACACAATAAAACATATTTTGTGGCAAAAACCATGACATTAATTTGTTGTTTTAATCCTGTTATTTACTATATGTATTTGCTTGGTCTGTGTCATTGTGGGTTTTGTTTCTTTTGTGGTTGCAGGCTGTAGGGCCTATTGAAATAACTGAAATCATTTGGCGAAGTGATATGGAACTGTAATGCGGTCAAGAACTGCCTAGAACTACTTTAGCCGTGCGTTTCCCTGAAAATAATTGTACACCTTAGAACGTTGGTCAACCAAACAGATTCGAGCATTCAACAACCCTGTAGTATAAATAACATTTTATTATTTGGAAGTACAGTTCTTAAAAAAAAAAAAAAAAACATTCTTGAAGTATGCTACATGTGCACATTCAATACAATTCAGTGCACTTTTTTCACAAGGGAAGGAACAGTATGGGAAAGGATAGTACAGTATATCGTTCCAACACATTATGGTGTGAAGGGAAAGGGTGGAAAAGAAAATGAAATGAACTAAGCTTTCCTGTAGCTCAGTGGTTAGAGCATGGCACTAGCAATGCCAAGGTCATGGGTTCGATCCCAGGGATTGCACATACTCAGATACAAATGTGTAGTATAATGCAATGTAAGTCGCTTTGGATAAAAGCGTCTGCCAAATGCATAAATGTAAATGTAAATGTAAATGTAACTGACTGAATGGGAAGACCAAAAAAATAAAATAAATAAAGAAAAAATAACAGAACAGTTTACTGTCTTGATGAATACCTAATCACGCATATCGTTAAAATTGCAGCAACAGAGAAAATCATAATTAGTTTGGTACCCTCAGGGAAGCTTTTTTTTGCCTGTGAAGCGATGATGCTTGTGGTCTCAAACCATAAAATAACTTTTCAAAAGGGTACAGCTTTACTTAGTTTGCCATTTCTCTCCAGACAAAATGAGCCAATTTTCAAAAATAGAACATAATTAACATTTATATTTCTGTCACACATCGAGGTATTTCCATCGGTTGTTCATGATTCCCTTCAAGCTGAACGCTTGTGATCCGACAACGCATTAAAGTTGAGGCATAGTTCCGGCTGCAGCTCTATTTTGTTTTGATTAGAGGTTTGTACGTACCCAATGATACCCTGTCTACTTCTCTGCCGTTATTGAGAGATAAAAAAAGTCAGTTTGTCTGCGAGTTTGCCTTTAACTCTTCAATAGGGCGCTTTCGCTCTCACCTCACATTCTCCCAAAGCCCAGTTCCATACATCATCAGCAGGCCCAGCAGGCTGCACAGTAATAACTCTGCAATCTCTAGAGCAAACAAGCAGTCACAGTGCATGAAGAGGTATCTTTTTTTAATCAGTCCGGTGCGTCAAACAATGCACACAGAGCTGGAGAAAAAGAAGCGGCCGCCAAATACTTCTCCTGAATGAAGAGTGATGCATGCAGGACAAGAATGAATCATACTAAATCACCAAGACTATCGAAATAAAGATGAAGAGAACAGCGAGATATGGCGAGTAAGTCCAGCAGGTGCTTGGGCTGAGCAAACTCTGCCTATTCCAATTCAGTTCCCTTCCATCACTTTCAATTATCAAACACTCCTCTTTCAAAATGACTTATTTTATCACTACAGAAGGGCTGATTGTCCTCAGAGCTGTATTTTACATTAGCCAAAGGGCTTTGGTGAGAAAATGACTTTCATTAAGCTCTACAGCTGAATGGCTTCTTCAGAAAATCATAAGAATAGTCTGAGTGCATGATCGGGTCACATGACAGGGCAAGGGGATGGGCGGCGAAGATGGATGCACGGGCCGAATATCAGTTCATGTGCACAATGGACACAATTAATCTCTGCTGCCGTTATTGCTTATCAGAGAATTGAGGAGCGTAACTCCAGTGTAGGAAACCAAGAGAAAGCAAAACAAAACGTAGGACTCTGATAGCGGAGGTGACTGTGCTGTGAAGATCAGTGGTGTTCAGAGTGTGGGATGCGCCCCCTATGGGGGAGGCTGAGAAGATGGTGTGCACTTACTTCTTCTGTTCACTGTGCTGAGCTTATGTAAATTAGTAAAACTAATAAAAATACTTTTTCTTTTTTCTGTACCTGAAATAAGGATAAAATAAAATATTTAATAATGATATAATATTTAAGAATAAAATAAAATAATAGATGAAAAACTTCACAATTAGAAATGTTGCATTGGCAGCTTAACAAATAAATAAGGGGAAGTACTAAAATTACTAAAACTGAACAAAAGCTATATACAAATCGTTAATAATAAAATAAAATAAAAAAATAAAAATATGGTTATGAAAATATAAAAATAAATAAGGTTACACCTAATTTAAAAGGTACGTTGTTACAGTACTGAGTAATATTGATTAACTACATGTACTTACTATAGGGTTAAGGTTAAAGTTAAAGGGATAGTATGGATAAAAAAAAAAATACTATGGAAGTCAATGGGGCTTATCAACTGTTTAGTTACTCATATTCTACAAAATATCTTCTTTTGTGTTCAACAGAAGAAAGAAACTCATACAGGTTTGGGACAACTTGAAGGTAAGTAAATGATGACAGCATTTTCATTTTTGGGTGAACTAACCCTTTAAGGATTGGCTTAGGGTTAGTTGCTTGTAAATAAATATGCATAATTTTCTATTATTACCATAGTAAGTGCATGTAACTTCTGTAACTATGTCACCTAAAAATAAAGTGTTACCATAAATAAATATATAATACTAAATAAATAAATAAATAATACTAAAATAACACTGGCATAAATGAGGGGTTTTCTTTTCAGATAATTCAGTAGCAAATGAGATTTGAATAGTGGAGGAAGGTCTCATTATATTTTATAAAACGTTTAGTTCCTGTCCTTGATTCTGATTGGTCAATAGCTGTGTTTTATTCATGATAAAACACGGCTGTGACCACTTCACCCAACAGTTCTGTATATCACTACACAACACCCTTAGCAACCACTCTTAGCAACGTAAACTGTATATTCTCAATTGATATTGTTCATTGAAGCTTACTGTGTTATGTAGGAGAGTATTGTGAGAAAGAGATCAAGTGAGCGAGTTTAATACCTGCATTCAGATTTAGCATCTTCCGTCAGGTCAGTCCTGTTCATAATAAAAAAAATCTGCTTAAATGTCCGATGTATCATCTTGTCCTTTTAACAGTTAAGGGGTTTTCCCGTGACTGACAGCGTAAAAGTCTTGTCTACTGACTTACACACTCATAAAAGACATCTAATGGCGTAATAATGTAACTTCTTTTGCTGTTCACGGTCAGGGACTATTTTTTTTCTGGCGGAAGGAAGGCTTTTAAAAAAAGTTTACTTCATGAAAGTTGCATTGATACATATTTCTGCCTTTAATATTTGTATTGTGTGGTAACCGTTTTATAAAAGCAATAAGGTACTCGAGGCTAGTGCTGTATCTTGAATAAGTCACGGCTGAAGGGTTGACTTATTATGACTCATTCACGATACAGCCAGCCTCTTGTACCTTATTGCTTACATATTATATTATATCATATTATTATATTATTATATATTACATTATATTATTAAAGGCATATTATATTTGCACGTCAGAAAATAGCAGGGCAATGCAGGCCTACTGACAATGTTATGTATATATATATATATATATATATATATATATATATTTTATTTTTTTTTTTTTTTAAATAGTGCAATTTTGCAACAGAAAAAGTACAAAAGCATTAAGCATTCAATTTATCAAATTTAAAAAATGAAAATTAAAAAAATAAAATGAGAACCACTGATATAGAGAGAAAAAAGTAAAAAAAAAAAAAAAAAATTTCCTGAAATGTTGCAGTTGAAGATGTATATTGGCTGAATGTACATTGACAGCAGCAAGTCAATATTTCAGTTGCCAACAAATTGAGGTGGAGAGGGAGAGATGCATGTTGACAGAGGAACTAATAGCCCTTTCTTGTCTTATTTCACCTCCTCTATGTTCTCAGGTTGTGCGGGTTGTTTCTGTGGCAAACACCAGCTGTCTTCCCTCAAGAGTTTGTGTCTATTGACACAGGCCAAATAACTACAGCCAAGTCCTGCTTGTGCAATACATTCTAACATGATAGCTTTGTATGATAGACAGATTAAATTTATATTACATTAAAATTACTGTAATTGTATTATGCAATACGTAATACTATTGTAATAATATTTCACAATATTACTGTATTGCTGTATTTTGATCAAATAAATGAAGCAGTGGGGAGCATAAGAGAATTCTTTCAGAAACATTTTAAAAAATATATATATGAAAAAAACAGTACACAAGATTTACTATCAGCCTTGTAATTTAAAATGAAAATTTTGTCATAATTACTCACCCTCATGGCGTTCCAAACCTGTAAGACATTCGTTCATCTTCGGAACACAAATAACAATCTTTTAATGAAATCTGAGAGTTTTCTGTTCCTCCATTGACAGCCTGCGCAACTACCACTTTCAAGCCCGAGAAAGGTAGTAACAGAATTTTAATTTTGTGGTAAACTAACCCTTTAACCCAAAATATGAAGACAGTGTGAGTACTTTCTATCATTCACACACTAACCATTAATGCCAATTAGGTCACTGTGTACATAAAGGACAACTCACGAGCAGCTTCGGCTCATTGCCTGAGTCCATCCATGACAAATGATTGTATGGCATCGTGTAAAGTTAATCTCTGGCCTACAAATCAACTCATGCTCAAGCCCAGCTTATAGCAGATCCTCCCAATCCACCCCTCTTCTGAGCATCCCAGAGATCGAAGAATATCCCAGAGCTCATATGAGATCTAGAAACCTATCTAATGATGCAAGTGCACTAATGTGGATGCTCAGCATTTACAGAGAGAGGCAAGCCACTGAAATGTCAACAGTGGTATTTTCTCTGCTTACTGCCATACGGGTGCAGTGAGCTGTCAAAAGCTTTTACTGCGGTGCCTCGGAGCTCAGATGCTAATACCTCAGCACACAGGCATTCAGGTCCGCTTTGTTTCTACCCTGCTCGGCTAGATTAGCAGTAGTGTGTCGCAGCAAGCGGTCAGCGTTCAGGAAGCGAGCGGCGGGGGGGGGGCGATGTGACTCAACCAAAACAGATTGGTGTGGAGCTGGAAATGAAGAAATAGCTACGGGGTGGATGATCAGACAAAATAGGTTTTACCTTCTAAACTTTTCCTCTGCATTACATTCAGGCCTTTACGCTTTACAGAGTCTGTAGACTCACCTATAGTGACCAATGCAGCTTCAAAAGACTAATATCAGTCTGTTTGCAGAGGTTTTTGTGTGATATGTTGGGGAAATCATTGACTGAGGAAATTAGGTCATTAGGCACAATCGAGTGATCACAAGGAACCGCAGGACAATGTTCTGAAAACTGTTATAAGCTTAAAAGCTGGGGTAACAAAATGCTGTTATTCATCATTTAACAGGCACTTTCATTTCAAAACAAAAACAAAAAACATAAACACAAAAGACAACCATGTACATATCCAAAGAAACAAATACATAGACGGACGGACAGACAGACAGACAGACAGATGATTGAACGGATGGATGGATGGATGGACGGACGGACAGACAGATGATTGAACGGACGGACGGACGGACGGACGGACGGACGGACGGACGGACGGACGGACGGACGGACGGACGGACGGACGGACGGACGGACGGACGGACGGACGGACGGACGGACGGACGGACGGACGGACGGACGGACGGACTGACGGAGGCACGTACGGACGGACGGACGGACGGACGGACGGACGGACGGACGGACGGACGGACGGACGGACGGACGGACGGACGGACGGACGGACGGACGGACGGACGGACGGACGGACGGACGGACGGACGGACGGACGGACGGGACGGACGGACGGAGGGACGGACGGACGGACGGACGGACGGACGGACGGACGGACGGACGGACGGACGGACGGACGGACGGACGGACGGACGGACGGACGGACGGACGGACGGACGGACGGACGGACGGACGGACGGACGGACGGACGGACGGACGGACGGACGGACGGACGGACGGACGGACGGACGGACGGACGGACGGACGGACGGACGGACGGACGGACGGACGGACGGACGGACGGACGGACGGACGGACGGACGGACGGACGGACGGACGGACGGACGGACGGACGGACGGACGGACGGACGGACGGACGGACGGACGGACGGACGGACGGACGGACGGACGGACGGACGGACGGACGGACGGACGGACGGACGGACGGACGGACGGACGGACGGACGGACGGACGGACGGACGGACGGACGGACGGACGGACGGACGGACGGACGGACGGACGGACGGACGGACGGACGGACGGACGGACGGACGGACGGACGGATGGATGGATGGATGGATGGATGGATGGACGGACGGACGGATGGATGGATGGATGGATGGATGGACGGACGGACGGATGGATGGACGGTTGGATGGATGGACGGATGGATGGATGGATGGACGGATGCATGGATGGACGGATGCATGGTTGGATGGACGGACGGATGGATGGACGGACGGTCGGTTGAACAGATGGATGGTCGAACAGATTGTGAAAATAACTAACTCATTTTTGAAAATTTACTCATTGCAAATCATTTTGCCAGCACGGGTCACGTTTTGTTAATAATACATTTCAGGGTTTGAACGGACATCATTTAGGTTAGCAATCCAGCCGCTGTGCTGCTGACCACATGGATCCATTAATCCAGGCCACATGAAAATGTAGCTGGTCACTAGAGATGCTAAGGGCCAAATCATTCAGTCCACTCTCCATATAAAGGTATTTCTAGAATATAGGTTCCACTGGCATTGAAATGCTCCGAGTCGTAAGTCCAGCTGATATGTATCGTATTAGGCAGTGGCAATCACAGTCTACTCAAGCTGGCACTGTTATTCTAATACACCAGCACCACAGCACATACCCCATACCTGCAATGTTTATTTCGGGTTCCTTTGACTCACACTGCGGCTTTTTCCTATTTCCTCGCAACAATTATTTGTGAAGATAAACTACACTCAGCATGGCCCATATTGGGTTTCCTGTAGGTTTTGGCACACCGACTGCAGGACGGTTGGCAGGTTGGCACGAGCATGCAAGTATTGTGAATTGTGAATAGATTCACAATGCATGTTCTACAATGTGGTCTGAAAAAAAGTATGGCTGTATTTATGAGATGTATTCATTCAGACCCGAGATGATAAAAAAACAATTCTCTGGCTTAATATAGAGCATTTATGAGTAACGTTATATAAAAATGGGGACAACCATGCTTAAAGAAGGCTGAGAGTCATAAGAATGCATTATGTTCTGTGGTTCTCCATTTAGTTTCCTTGAAATGACTGGAATATGGCCACCTAAAAATTATGAGGGACATAAATATTTCATGATGCTTCAGTCACAGAACCTCAGCATTAGATCTAGTCAATTCAGCTCATACAAAAGCTCCCATCACAATCAGTCTCTGATATTAGACTACCTACCTCTGTCTGTCTGTAGCCTATGGCTATAAGAGCTTATAAAATAATAAACATCTCTTATTACCCATATGACCCACAGATTCACATTATTAACAATTTGATTCAATATTTGCTAAATATTGTTATAAATGTACAGTTTAATGTACACTTATTTAACATTTTTACAAAGTGCACTTTTTAAAGTGTACTTAAATGTGCAAGTACAGTTGAAAAAAAAAATATGTAATTTTATGTTAAACGTACTGAACTTACTGTAGTACTAACAGTAAATTATGCATAATTACATGCAACTAACCTTAAACCAAACCTTAGCCCTAATTATATAGTAGGTACATGTTGTTAATTAATATTACTTAGTACTTAAATATGGTTTGAAACTTTAAAATAAAGCATAACCAAATACAATTTTTAAGATTTTAAGTGCACTACAAGTGTGCATTCAATACCATCAAGTGCATTTCTTTTAACACTTAAGTAAGCAATAAGGTACGAGAGGCTGTGCTGTATCGTGAATAAGGCTGAAAGGCGTTGTTAGGCACAACGCAAAGCGAAGACTTATTCAAGATACAGCACTAGCCTCGAGTACCTTATTGCCTTTATAAAACGGTTACCACACAATACAAATATTAAAGCCAAAAATATGTAACAATGCAACTTTCATGAAGTAAACTTTCACTAAAAGCCTTCCTTCCGCCAGAAAAAAATAGTCCCTGACCGTGAACAGCAACAGAAGTTACATTATTACGTCATTAGATGGCGACAAATACTGTCTTTATGAGTGTGTCAGTCAGTAGAGAAGACTTTTACTTTGAAAAGTCTGAATTGTTGTGAACACGGAACAAGACGCAACTGATAAATGCTTTGACTAGTGCTGTCAGTCACAGGAAAACCCCTTAAATGTTAAAATGACAAGATAAAACATCAGACATTTAAGCAGATTTTTTATTATGAATATAGGACTGACCTGAAGGAAGATGCTAAATCTGAATGCAGGTAATAAACTCGCTCACTCAATCTCTTTCTCATAATACTCTTCTACCTAATACAGTAAGCTTCAATGAACGATATCAATTGAGAATATACAGTTTACGTTGCTAAGAGTGGCTGCTAAGGGTGTTGTGTAGTAATACACAGAACCGTTGGTTGAAGCGGTCATAGCCATGTTTTATTATGAATAAAACACAGCTATTAAACAATCAGAATCATGGACCAGAACTAATCGTTTTATAATGAAAAATACACCATTGTGAAAGTATTTTATGAGCCAGCAGGTCATCTGAGTTGTTTTAAATGTGCACTGTTCTAAATGTCCTGTGAGCCATGCATATGGATTAATAGTAATACTCATCATGTACACCTTTAACACTCCCCCATAAGGAAACGCTATTCATGTGGCTCATGAGGCACTCAATTCAGTGGTGACAGGCTGTGGTCATAGTATCAGTCATCACTGTCACTCTTTCCCTCTGTCAGACCGAGTGCCCTCAATCTGTCTGTGTAGGTATGACAGGCAATGAGAAAGCGATGAAGAACTTCTGAAATAACACACTGACATGTACATATACAATGCACAAATTTAATGTACCTTACATACAGTAGTCAGAAGAAAACACTTTTGCATGCTTTTAATGCTTTTTTCTTCTTTAAAATAGAGATCAGGATTTTTATCATAACTTGATGTAAAACTGATATACTTTTAAAATAAGAAAAATACTGACATCATGTGTCAAGTACTCTTGTGAAAAAGAAGTGTGCTTAATTATATGCACTTGTAGTGTATTTCAACTGTACTTCAGTTGCAGATACCATAATATTAATGAAATAAATGGCCACTTAAGTGTAGAGCACACTTTCATGACTGTTTCTTAATACACTTAAATACAATTTTAAAACATGCACTTTGTAATAATGTCAAATAGGTTTTACTTTTAAAGTGAATTTTAAATCATTATGTTTTAAAAATATATTGTCATGCTTTAAAGAAATATTTTGACGTGTTGACTAACATTACATACTTAATCACATGTAAAGTATTTCATTATAATATTTGTAGTGTGTTTGTTGATATTACATTTAAACGGGTCCTTGATTATGATTTCACTTTTTTAAATTTAGTTAGCATGTAATATTGCTGAAAAGTTACAATGCTCAAAGTTCAAAGGGAGATATTTTCTTTTACAGAAATCACTTTTTAAGGACTACAACAAATGGCTGGAAGGGACTACAACGAGCTTCATCCTGGGTTAGTGACATCACAATCCCCAAAATTTACATAAACCCTGCCCCCGGGAACACATAGCAAGGGGGTAAGGCCATGTTGAGCTGCTTTAGAGAAGAGGAAGATTTAATGCTAGATTTTGTCCTGATGGAAGATCCAACCACAGCCCATTATTGGATTTCTAGCAGAAGCGGTCAGGTTTTGATTTTTTATCTGTTGGTATTTGATAGAATCCATGATACCATGTATCTGAACAAGATGTCCAGGACCTCCAGCAGAAAAATAGGCCCACAACATTAAAGATCCAGTAGTATATTTAACCGTGGGCATGGGGTACTTTTTATCCATATGTGCACCAAACCCATCTGGTGGGTTTGCTGCAAAAAAACTCTTTTTTTAGTGTCATCTGACCATAGAAGCCGGTCCCATTTGAAGTTCCAGTCTTGTCTGACAACTGAATATGCTGGAGATTGTTTCTGGATGAGAGCAGAGGATTTTTCTTGAAACCCTCCTGAACATCTTGTGGTGATGTAGATGCTGTTTGATGATTCTTTTTAGGCTTTCTGGACTCAAGACTCAACTAATCTCTGCAATTCTTCAGCTGTGATCCTTGGAGAGTCTTCGTCCTAATGTGAAGTGAGGAGGAAAGTTTGAGTGAACAATTTAGACACACGTCCTCTTCCAGGTAGATTTGTAACATGTTTAGTTGATTGGAACTTCTTAATTATTGCCCTGATAGTGGAAATGGGGATTTTCAATGTTTTATGTATTTTCTTACAGCCACTTTCTTTTTTGTGAAGCCCAACGATCTTTTGCTGCACATCAGAATTATATTCTTTGGTTTT
The DNA here is from genome assembly GCF_024489055.1 of Chanodichthys erythropterus. Classification (NCBI taxonomy): domain Eukaryota; kingdom Metazoa; phylum Chordata; class Actinopteri; order Cypriniformes; family Xenocyprididae; genus Chanodichthys; species Chanodichthys erythropterus. The sequence goes on along the minus strand of NC_090231.1, from coordinate 51,275,842 downwards.
ACTCATTGTGATGAATGATTACGGGAATTTGGCCTTTGTGTTTCCTCATGTTTATATTCATGTGGAACAGGAAGTCATGGCTGGACAATTTCATGCTCCTAGTCACCCTGGTGTGCTAAAAAAAAAAAAAATGTAAATATGAATGGGAATATACTTCAGAGATATTTTATTCATAAGAATTTCCAGGGGCGCCAATAATTGTGGCCAACATGTAATGGAGAAAAACATTTATTTCATAATGTGAGTTTCCCCCCACTTTCAATGGTTTTCCTTCAATGAAAGGTTAGAATTTTGTGAAATTTTTTAATGAAAGATCAAAAGGATAAACAATGCAGATTTATTTTCAGATCCACCTTTGCTCATATTTACTAAGGGTGCCAATAATTGTGGAGGGCACTGTATATTACATCTTGTAAGGGGCATTACAGGTCCCGTTCAAAGTAATATCAATGTTTTTAACTGTAAATTGTATTCTTTTATATTATTTCTATAAAAAGTATTTTTCTAAAACTATGATATAGTGTTCTTTCTTTCTCTTTCTCTTTCTCTTTCTCTTTCTCTCTTTCTTTCTTTCTTTTTTCTTTCTTTCTTTCTTTCTTTCTTTCTTTCTTTCTCTCTTTCTTTCTCTCTTTCTTTCTACTTGGGACCCTCTCACTCTGGTTTGGATGAACAGTTAAAAACCTCCTAAGGCTTGAAAAAGGTTTGTTTACCTGCACTGAGATCAAGAGGCAAGATGAGGAATCTAAAAGGAACATGGCTCCAGGAAAGAAGCGATTTTAAAACAGGCACTTTCAACCAGTACACACAAATAATAACTTCAATAGAACCTTGTAAAAGAGAATTTTTGCAATTAAAGTTACAATGTGAAAATCCTTTATATTGAATCAAGCCAGTGAGAGACAAAACCATTAAAGTGATAGACCTCGAAGCTACTGTGAGCTCCTTCACAATAAAATGCCTTGTTTTCTCATACTTTGCAATGACAAGTAAAAGCTGCTGACACAGTTGCCATATTAGAGCAAAATAAATGGTTAGCTTCCCTGTTATTATCTCCCTTAAACCCAGCTGAACAGTTTGAATGTCCTATTGTTCAGCTTCTGTGATAAGAGACATGTGATTCACCACTAAGGCTGTGTGTAAAATGAAGACTGGAGGTTAGACCTTCCTTGCTGACGACTTTTACTCCCATTTTTAATGATCAAGATGACCTCAAGATGTGCTAAGCGGCCATTGCCGGTCAATCCCAACTGTTGTAATTTTCAAATTAGTGTTACTATAAGGCCTACTGTTTCTCATACCTATGGTTGGTTTGTTTTAAACCTCTAAAAGTATTAAACTCATTCTATACACCATTAGTGTTTGGGCTGTGAATGATAATTAATTGTGGGGTTTGTTAGGAAGACTTGTGTTGTACTTCATTGCTTATCTTAGGACAGGAATCATCCGTTGACATTTTTTCTTCAGAAAACGTAAAAATCTAGGTTTGTCATTTCAGTACTACAGGTGTGTGTGTGGGGTGTGTGTGTGTGTGTGTGGGGGGGGGGGGTAATAGTGATATTTGGACTACAGATACTGGAATTGCATTTCACCAACCATTTTGTTATGATGGGCTGTGAGGGGTTTAGAAGTGGGCTGTGCATCAAGATAACACTCCAATAATGGTATGGGCAAATATTTCTAAATATAAACCCTTTAGTCAATGTTACTGACTGTTTATAATTAACACTTAGAACAGTGGTTCTCAAACTTTATGTCTCCAAGGTCCCCAACAATATTCCTATTTTACTACAAATTTCTATCTGATAAATATTTTATGCTCAGAAAATACATTTGTATATTTATTTAGACATTATCCAACTATTGTTTGTGAAAGTGTGTATAAACTTTTTATTTTTTTTTTAATAATTTTTAAGTGTCAAGGTGTGACAAGGTGTCACAGTTCTTTTAAAAACTGTTCACTGAAAGATTCTTTGGGGAAGCCAAATGGTTCTTCTATGGCATTTATGTGAAAACTTAATGTATTTATTTGTAAATATACATTAAACACCTCATAATGGCATCATAGTGAAAATTGTTACAGAATTTGTGATCTTTCCAACATAGCTGTGACATGAGAAGGGTGGTGAAATGACAGCAAATATGGTAAACAGCCTGGCTGCATAGAGCAAAATTAAATCCAGTCTCTAGCAGGGTTGGGAAAATTAAAATAAAAAAAAAAAAAAAAAAAAAAAAAAAGAAATCAAAAAGTCAAAAATTGAGATATCAAAAATATTCATTCTGTCTTTTTGCAAAACAATACCCTAAAGAACAATTAACTAATAAACTGGACTAACTAATATACATTTCAAACATTAAGACAAGTATACAGTCAGTAATACAATAAGAACAAATAAGCAAATTAGCAATAGCACAAATAAATACAACTTAAAGTTCAGAAATTGAAATCAAATGTAAAATAAAACAGCATTAATTTTCGTTTCATAAATAAAATATAGATCAATCCTTATTAAAGTTACAAAAGTTATTCAGTCAAGATCAATGAGTGATTTTGATTCTCTTTTTCTTTTGTTCTTTGATTAACAGTAATGACAGATGGCAGCAGGTTTATTAGGCTGCTGTCACTTTAAGACCGAAAGCACGGATCCAATATAATGTTACACATACATTTTCTTTCTCAACTGTTTACGTTCACTTAAGTCATAACCGACAGTGTCTACAAGGATATTGTGAAAAGAGAACTCAACTCAGTATTCGTGCAGTATCAGTACTCAATTCTCTTTTGCTTCTTGCACATGAATGGTTTAAAACCACATTAAAATGCACACACAGGAATCAATAAGCGGAATCGAAATTTTAACTTTATAACAAGTATCTGATTCCTGACCTTAAGTATCCAATTCCAGAATTGGAATAGATTTTCAAATTTTCTAATTTTCTAAAACACATACATACACCAATGTGAACACAGAGCCAAATATATAGCTTATCTTCAACAAGGTACACCACAGTGTATGTACGTGGCGTAAAAGTAACAGGATGATGAAACAATCCTGGGAAATTTGATTTGCTTTTAATAGCCTAGCCACCATTTGCCTGGCTCGAGGGGCTAGAATGATCTTAGGGAGGCTGGCAGCATCTGCAGTCAATAATTTAAAAATGGCAGGGAGCAAAAGAGATGCTACTCTGTGATCAGCGCTATTCTTAGGGGGCACATCCATAACCCAACACACACACACACACACACACACACACACACACACACACACATACACACACACACACACACACACACTTCTAAACCCCTACTGAGTCCTGATGGGGAACGAGCTAAAGTAAGGGCCTCAGTTACATCACAACTATTCAATACGTCAGATGAGCCACTGAAACGTACACCCTGCCCTTGACTGAGCCGTGAAAATGGGGATGTGATCTCACGACCACGTGTGGTAAATCAAATCCATCTATTCATGACTTCTCTCACGGATACCGACTGGGTATCTGTCGGTAACTTATCTGTCCAAATACCACCTCCTCTCGCAGCGTGCCTTTTCATTTGAAAAGAGAGTGCTAGCTTGGCATTGCGCCCATTCAGGGAGGCTGGCGCAAGACGTCAGAGCCTCACACACTCGTTCTGGCACGGGTCCCATCATTGCATCCACCCACGCAAGGGCACAGAGCTGTGACGTCACAGAGGATAATTTTGGGATGACGCACACAAGCTCGGCATGGAATTATTTTGGCTGCATGGGTGAGATTCCTTCCGACCATTGTACTCCACTGAAATGGAAGTTATTTTGGGAGGAGCGTGTGCTATATAAAGGCGAACAGGACTATTGGAGAGAGACACCGCTGGGGTAAAAGAGAACACATTGCATTTTCTCCTAGCGTCTGTCTACCCCTGCTGACTTGGAAGAGGGAAAAGGGGGTCTAAGAGTGGAAGAGGTGGTTAGGGTAACTCACTGTGAGACTTCTGGCTGTAAAGCAAAGCTAATTATAACAGTACAAGACAGGCAATAGAGGCTATAAACAGTATTTAATGTCTGCTTAAAATAAAGTAACAAGGCAAAAAAAAAAAAAGAGAGATAGAGAGAGAGTGTTTTAAAGAAACCAAAAATGTGTCTGCACACTAATATTAGGTAAAACATTATTTTGATGGTCCATTTTAAATATTCTACAAACCCGATTCCAAAAAAGTTGGGACACTGTACAAATTGTGAATAAAAACAGAATGCAATAATGTGGAAGTTTCAAATTTCAATATTTTATTCAGAATACAACATAGATGACATATCAAATGTTTAAACTGAGAAATCATTTTAAGGGAAAAATAAGTTGATTTTAAATTTCATGGCATCCACACATCTCAAAAAAGTTGGGACAAGGCCATGTTCACCACTATGTGGCATCCCCTCTTCTTTTTATAACAGTCTGCAAACATCTGGGGACTGAGGAGACAAGTTGCTCAAGTTTAGGAATAGGAATGTTGTCCCATTCTTGTCTAATACAGGCTTCTAGTTGCTCAACTATCTTAGGTCTTCTTTGTTGCATCTTCCTCTTTATGAAGTGCCAAATGTTTTCTATGGGTGAAAGATCTGGACTGCAGGCTGGCCATTTCAGTACCTGGTTCCTTCTACGCAGCCATAATGCTGTAATTGATGCAGTATGTGGTCTGGCATTGTCATGTTGGAAAATGCAAGGTCTTCCCTGAAAGAGACGACGTCTGGATGGGAGCATATGTTGTTCTAGAACTTGGATATACCTTTCAGCATTGATGGTGCCTTTCCAGATGTGTAAGCTGCCACACGCACTCATGCAACCCCATACCATCAGAGATGCAGGCTTCTGAACTGAGTGCTGATAACTTGGGTTGTCCTTGTCCTCTTTAGTCCGGATGACATGGCATCCCAGTTTTCCAAAAAGAACTTCAAATTTTGATTTGTCTGACCACAGAACAGTTTTCCAATTTGCCACTATCCATTTTAAATGAGCCTTGGCCCAGTGAAAACACCTGCGCTTCTGGGTCATGTTTAGATATGGCTTCTTTTTTGACCTATAGCGTTTTAGCCAGCAACGGCGAATGGCACGGTGGATTGTGTTCACCGACAATGTTTTCTGGAAGTATTCCTGAGCCCATGTTGTGATTTTCCATTACAGTAGCATTCCTGTATGTGATGCAATGCCGTCTAAGGGCCCGAAGATCACAGGCATCCAGTATGGTTTTCCGGCCTTGACCCTTACGCTCAGAGAATGTTCCAGATTCTCTGAATCTGTGGATGATATTATGCACTGTAGATGATGATAACTTCAAACTCTTTGCAATTTTTCTCTGAGAAACTCCTTTCTGATATTGCTCCACTATTTTTTGCCGCAACATTGGGGGAATTGGTGATCCTCTGCCCATCTTGACTTCTGAGAGACACTGCCACTCTGAGGCTCTTTTTATACCCAATCATGTTGCCAATTGACCTAATAAGTTGCAAACTGGTCCTCCAGCTGTTCCTTACATGTACATTTAACTTTTCCGGCCTCTTATTGCTGCCTGTCCCAACTTTTTTGGAATGTGTAGCTCTCATGAAATCCAAAATGAGCCAATATTTGGCATGACATTTCAAAATGTCTCACTTTCAACATTTGATATGTTATCTATATTCTATTGTGAATAAAATATAAGTTTATGAAATTTGTAAATTATTGCATTCATTTTTTATTCACAATTTGTACAGTGTCCCAACTATTTGGAATCGGGTTTGTACTAACTATAAGTAACTTTGCTACTACATGTCAACTAAAAGCCCGTTCACACCAAGAACAACAAGTATAAATATAACTATAACGATAACTATATTTGTGTCCACACCAATGAATGATAATCTGTTTGATCTAAGCTCACATGCTGCGGTTTTAAAGTGTACAATATGTTTTTGCTGTTCTTGCTGCATTTACATGGCTTTGTGCTCAGTATGCTATGTTTCGAGTGTAATAGCTAGTGTAATCCATCTAATCTAACAGTGAATTTAGCTGACAATGTCTATATATAGGAATAAAAACAATGCCTTGTCTTTTTCACTGCAACTTCAAAGTAAGAAAGACAATGTTAGCGAAACTAGCGCTGGATACCTGAGGTAATTTTGTGTTACACTATTTGCCAGCCTGGCATAATGATCTCATCTTTAATACTTCTGACCATTTATTCAGACCGACTGTTTTCCATATATCCATTTTATTTAAAGTATCCCTGAAAAGGGGGTTTGACTTGTTAAACAGTGGTGACTTTTTCTGGACCTCAGCGATTAATTCCTCTCACTTGATCTCTGTCATTTTAAATGCGTGAGCCCTTAAATTAGAATGGATTCTGATTGGCTGTCAGATTTTTATTTTTCAACAGCTGTAAAAGAAAAATTCATTCTGAAAGTGATCCCAATGATAAAGTTTCTCTATAATGTTTTCGTTATAGCTGTGGTGTGGACAGTGCTATTCTTTTATATTTAGAACGATTTTTAGAACTATATCTATATCGTTATCTTTATCGTTATCATTCTTGGTGTGAATGAGCCTTAACTCTCAGAGTATTAGTAGACTTTTTCCAAAGTAAATATTTTATGTCTAAGGGATTTGGCTGACAAAAAAGTTTGGAATCCCTGCCATAATCCAATGTTCTAAACTAACTAATTTTCAGTGCAACAAAATCAACAGAAGAAATATAATGTGATCAGACTGCATAATGTAAAATAAAGTTTTACATAAAATTAGATTTAAAATCGAAAACAACTAGGGATGCCCAATATATTGGTAACCATTTTGATTACTGAGATCTTTTTTTTATAATTATTCTGTATCAGCCAGTACTAGATATTTAATTGTGCATGCTGATTTCCACTATTTTTACATTACCATTTCTGTTTACTAGCACATAGCTTAAAAACATTAATATTTAAAATGTTACATTTTATTTTAAGGTGCACACATGTTACAGTGTGATTATACAGAGTAATATTAATTAACATGAGCATGTACTTACTGTATAATTAGGGTTAGGGGTCAGGTTTGGTTTAGTGTTAGTTGCTTGTATTTATGCATAATATATTATTACTGTTATTACTACAGTAACTACACATAACATATGTAACAAGGACCCTGTAATAATGTGTTACCATATTTAATAGCACTTTTAAATGTAATCTTTGGCCAATTTCAAAATTATTTTCCATTTTTCATATTGTATATTACAGTGTTGTAATGCCAAACTCACGTGTAACATAATAGTATTGAATTTATATCTGCCATTTATAACTTATCAGCTGTAACATAAAAATAATTATCAGCTTATCATTATCAGCCAGAATTTGTAGCGCACATCCCTAAAAATGGGTCAGAAATAGCTGTAGGATACTATTGTTTGCAATGTTTTGTGTTACATTCTGTGAGGCGTATCACATTTTCTCACAATTTTGAATGGGAAAAATACTGTTGTAGCTTGTAAAAAAAAAAAAAAAAAAAAAAAAATAGTATGCAGTACAGTATTATTCTATTCTAAACACAGACTACTTACAGTATGAGTATACAGCAACTCTACAGTTACAGTATCATCACTAAACTGATCACATAGTATCTTAATCATGTCCGGAGTATCAGGTGACAGAATATTACTTCTATTTGTGTATCGTAGTCACATAGACTCACTCAGTTGGCCATTTTATCACGTGAGGGACTGACATAGGCTCATATCGGTGTCTCCGCCGGCACCGCCAGCTTCCACCTTTTCAGGTTTCTGATTGCAGCGCTTTGTGAGGAGGTTGCATTTTTCATTCCCACAGCTCTGTGTAAAGCGATCCCATCATTCCTGCAAGTGAAGCCGAAAATGTAGCTAGAACTTGTGCCTGTGTAATACCAGCTGCACTCTTTCATATCCATGTGTTTTTAGCTTATAGTGTTTCTGGCACTTAGTCTGGCATATAGTCACGGAGTGGGACCAGACCAATCACATCATTCCTGTTTGACAGCCATTGTTCTCTGAAAGCAGCCTTTTTTTTTTTTTAACCTAGAACTGTTCCATTCAAGGAACCTGAACTAAGTGAGAAATCTAGCATTTACAGTCAACATGACAACAAAATTTTATTCAAACACATTATTATTGTGGTGGTCTAGCGGAAGCTAGTTATTTTACTTCTTAAATATGGATATTTTCCACAAATGCATTGCTTCACTTCAGAAGGCCTTTTTTCAACCCCCCCGGAGCTGTGTGGAGTATGTATATGAAGGATGGATGTGGACGGAGGCACTTTCTTCAGATCATACTCATTGGTCCCACTCACTGCCATTAGAAAGCTTGAATGCATCAGGATATTTACTAATATATCTCTGATTGTGTTCATCAGAAAGAAGAAAGTCATATACATCTAGGATGGCTTGAGGGTAAAGTAAAGCTTGGGATAATTTTCATTTGAAAGTGAACTAATCCTTTAATATAAATTTAACCTACAATACATTTCCATTTAATTGAAACTAACTAACATGCAGTTAAGTGAAAACATTACATTCAGTTTGCACTTAACTATATTCTTTTAAAGTATATAATTTCAAATACAAGTACTCTTTTTAAAAGTATGATAGAGTGTACTTCTTTTTCACGTGCTCCACCTCTTTTCAAGGCCACTTTTCACAATCCCTGATGGATAAAACCAAGATTCATCTCTCGCTCTCTCTCTCTCTCTTTGTTTTTTTTTTTAAATTATGACACAATACAAAAGTAAAATTGTCTGCGAGTATCATTTCATGTTGATTTAAAAGCCTGGCACTAAATTATTTCACAAGAATTCATCCCTGGAGCTATGCACCACAGTAGAGTATGACTCAAATCCAGAGGAGCTGTGATTTAGAAAATGAAAGCATGTTTTCACAAAAACACAAATAAAAGAGATTTAAATGAAGCACACCTTACTAATCAGCCAATATGCAATAATTAGCTCCCACTAGATGTCATAACGGAGCACAGAGGGAACTCGAGTATGGTTAGGGAGTATCAGGATGTGTGTGCGAGCCGCTGTGTTTGTGTTTGACGTACAGCTGCGCATCACCTCTGGAACATGTTGTTATTCCTCAATCAGCATCCTCAGAGTCTGAGCAGTAATAACAGAATAAAGCCGAGAGAAAGACAAAAACATCTCAAAGCAGTGAATATCAAAGGTTTAGCTGGGGAAAAGCCACATTACACCACATGTACAACTCTCGTCTAATCGCGGGCGAATGCAGACTACTTACAGGAGCAATGAGGAGGGTAATGACAAAGTAATTTTGACTAATTTCGCCTGGCTCTTTCTCCCGTTCTGTCTGATTGTGTGAGAGCCTTCTGCATCATTACAGTAACATCTGCAGTGACTAACCAAGCATACATCACCCAGTAAGAGAAAGGAAAAGAGGGAGGGAATGGAAAAGTGAGGAGTCGTGGAGAGAAAAACCATGCAGCACGGATTCGAGATAGGCTAACATAGATGCTCAATGTAAACATTGCCTCCTGGCGTCGACGAACGGTATTAGGCAAAGAAGAGCTGAGCTTAAATAAACAACTGACAAAAACAAAAGAATACTAGACAGAAAAGTCAAGCCTTACTAAAGGAATAATTCATCCAAACATTAAAATTCTGTCACTGTTTACTCACCTACAAAAGATTTATATACGATAATCTCCCCCTACTGTGAGCTCTGCAACTGCATTAATGAAATAAAAGGCCACTTAAATGTACTTAATGAGAGTACACTTTCATGATAGTTTCTTAACACACTTAAAGGGATACTTCATCCAAAACTGTCCCATGATTTACTCACCCTTAAGTCATCCTAGGTGTATATGACCATCTTTTTTTAGACGAACACAGTCGGAGTTCTCTTCCAAGCTTTATAATGGTAGGTAATGGCGCTCAAGATTTTGAAGCCCGAAAAAGCACATCCATCCATCAAAGAAGTAATCCATACCATTTCAGGGCGTTAATAAAGGCCTTCTGAAGCAAAGCTATATGTTTTTGTGAGAAAAATATCCATATTTAAAACTTTATAAACTGGCTTCCAGCAACGGCTGTACGCGAGTCAAGTTCTACACTCTAAAGAAAAATGGTGCTATATAGCACCAAAAATGGTTCTTTGGCTCGTAATCATAGCGGAACCTTTTTTGGTGCTATATAGCACCTATCTTTAAAGGTGCTATATGGCACCTTGTCGTATGTTCAAGTTCAAGTTCAAGTTCGGTTTATTTCTAGAGCACATTTAAAAACGGCCAAAGGCCGACCAAAGTGCTGTACAACAATTAGAAGAGGAGTGTACATAAAGTATGAAAGAAACAGTTAAAAGACAAAGAAACAGAAGGCAGAGAAATATAGACACTATATACACACATATCTACATATACACATATATATACACATCCATATATATATATATACACATACATACACACCTACGTATATATACAGATATATGCACGTACACACACATGTATGACATACATGATATATACATACGCATACATACACATGCATAAATACACATTATATACACATATATAGACATACACATACATGCATAAACATATACACATACATAAATACACTCAAATACCTACATATTATATACCAAATGCGAGAGAGAAAAGATGAGTTTTAAGGCATGATTTAAACTCAGATAAACTGGAAGCCATTCTGACAGAGTTTGGAAGATTGTTCCAGAGCGTGGGGCCAGCCACTTCAAAAGCTCGATTTCCCCTCGTCTTTAGACGGGTTCTGGGGATCTTTAAGAGTAGTTTTCCCTCCGATCTCAGTCCTCTCACAGGAGTGTAAGGGTGAAGAAGATTGGTCAGATAGGAGGAGCTAGATTATTTAAAGATTTATAAACAAGTAGTAGGATTTTATATTCAATTCTAAACTGGGTAGGCAACCAGTGTAGAGATCTCAGGAGGGGCGTAATGTGATCGAATTTATTACGCCTCTTCAGAAATCTAGCTGCAGCATTTTGAACTACTTGTAATCTAGAGATTTGGGTCTTTGAGATCCCGTAATACAGGGAATTGCAATAGTCCAGTCGTGATGTAATGACGGCATGGATTGCAGTCTCTAAAGAGCCCTCCGAAAGGAAGGATTTAATTTTTGAGAGAGAGCGAAGATAGAAAAAACTTGAACCAACAACGGTACTTATTTGTTTGTCAAATTTCAAACAGTTGTCAATAACCACTCCCAGATTCCTCACTTGGGGAGAGATAAACAAACTTAATGACTCAAGATCAATTTGATTTTGTGTTCTGGAGTCAGAGGGGCTGAAGACAATGACTTCTGTTTTATCTGAGTTCAGGAAAAGAAAATTATTGGAAAGCCATGATTTAACATCATCCAGACACGCTAATAGAGTATGGAGAGCAGATTTTTCTTTTCTTGTTACAGGCAGATAGATTTGCATGTCATCTGCGTAACAATGGAAAGAAACGCCGTGTTTCCTAAAGATGGAGCCCAAAGGAAGTAAATAAAGAGAGAAGAGGGTGGGAGCTAAAATAGAACCCTGAGGAACACCGCAGCTTAGATTGCCTAAGGAGGAGGTGAAATTACCGACTTTAACTGAGAAGCTTCGATTAGTTAAAAAAGATTTAAACCAACTTAAGACCTCCCCCCGTAGACCGACGCAGGATTCCAGGCGAGAGACAAGAATCTCGTGATCAACAGTATCGAAGGCTGAGGACAGGTCAAGCATAACTAAAATAACAGAATCGCCTGAATCAGTAGCCATTAGGATGTCATTGAGGACTCTAACAAGGGCAGTTTCGGTACTGTGCATTGTTTTGAACCCAGACTGAAATGTCTCATAAATGTGATTATTAGCTAAAAAGGATTGGAGCTGTAAAAAAACAATTTTTTCCATCACCTTAGAAATGAATGGTAAAACAGATATAGGCCGGAAATTGGCTAAGACAGATGCATCCAGTGAAGGTTTCTTTAAAACTGGAGTGACCATGGCCATTTTTAAGCTGTCCGGGACAGACCCTGAATGCATACATTTGTTTAACAGGGACACCAGTCCCGGTCCAATAATGTCAATCAATTGCTTCAAATAACGAGGGTGTATTGTATCAAAGGGACATAGGGAAGGTTTAAGTTTTACAATTACTTCCTTAACTGATTGTAGAGAGACAGCATTAAAAGTAGTCCAAAAGGCAGGTGGGTTTTCAAGCGTCAAGATTTCACGATCAGTTGCTTGTATCTGGGCCCTCAGACTCATCGCTTTGTCACTAAAATGTCTTAAGAAACCTTCACAGAGTGCAGAGGTAGGATTTTGAAAAGTGTTTACAGGAGGATTTAACACTGAATTTATAACAGAGAAAAGAATTTTAGGAGTGTGGTGGTGTTTGTCAATCAAGTTAGAAAAGTAGAGAGACTTGGCTTTCTTAACAGCACACTGATACAAAGTCAAACAGTTTTTAAGAATATCGAATGAAATTTGCAGTTTGTCCTTTTTCCATTTTCTTTCAGCTTTCCTACATGATTGTCTTAGAGAGCGAATATTTTGATCAACCCATGGCTCGGATTTAGGTTTTGGCTTAAAAGACTTAAAAGGAGCAGCAACATTCAAGACATCCAGCCATACAGTGTTTAAAACTTGATAATGTTGTTCAGCATCTAGTTCAGCTAATGAGGATTCAAGTGACATAGAAATGCTGGCTTCATTATAAAGCTTAGTAAAATCCTCGCAGAACGGTGGTGAGTAAACACGGGTCTGTCTTGTGTCAGATGCTGCTTTATTGGAGATGGCAGGAAGAGACATTTTAAATATGATAGGAAAATGATCAGATATGAGAGATTCAATCACTTCATTGTCAGTTATCAACAGGCCAAGAGACAGAATTAAGTCCAGAGTGTGACCTTGGGTATGTGTAGGGAGTGTAACCCATTGTCTTAGACTGAAAGAGTCAATGATGTTCAAGAACTCTGACGTTAGTTGTTTCGATGGACAACACACATGGACATTAAAATCACCTAGTAAAATAATCCGATCATAATTAGTGATGAGATCCCCTATAAGCTCTGTGAATTCTGCTATAAAGCCTTTAGTTGAATGCGGTGGCCGATATATCAGAGCTAAAACAATGGGGTCATACCAATCAAGTAGTAATAGCTGGACTTCAAAGCTCATGAAATTTGCGGACGGCAACGTCCGACATCGGGAACTAAAGTTTTTCTTTGTGATTATAGCTAGACCTCCACCTCTTCCAACAGGACGGGGAGAGTTATAGAAACAGTAGTCAGTAGGAACAAGTTCTGAGAAAGGGCTTAAATCTCCTACCTTCACCCAGGTTTCGGTGATAAACAGGAAGTCCAGGCAGTGAGAAGAGATAAAATCGTTGAGAATAAAAGTCTTGTTAACCAGGGAATGAGCGTTTATCAGCGCCATTTTTGGAGAATGTAACGTTAGAGTGCTGCGCGAGACCGGGGCTTTGCTCAGAAAGCGAAGATTGGCAGTGTTTACTCCCTCCGGACGAGGTCGAATGACAATCCAAGAAACAGAGTCCTGTAGAAGTCGAACTGGAGAATCGGGAGGAGCAGGATAGTCAGCTGGAATAGATGTAATAGATGTAAGACATCGAGATGACAGGATCGGCGAATACCAGGCCGCAAAGCGGCTCAGATCCTGAGTGAAGCTGAGTGGAAGGCCAGCGCGCAGGTGGATCTTTAATCTGACGACCACTCCGCCGCGTTTCCCACGTCGTCTCCGGCGTTTTCTCGGGATAATATCCAACGGCTGACGGCGAAGAAAATCTGGAATATCGCGTAAGATACTCCCTTGTGTGTAGTCGGCGAAAGTTCCTATTTTCGCTTCAAATACATCCATGTAGCTATTGCAAATGCCAAGAAGGGTCTGACGATCGTAGACGAGAGATTCAACGTAATTAGAAGGCAAGAGAGAGCATATTAATAACCACATACAGGACATGATAGAGAGCGACAGACGGCATGCCACATTCACAGGCGCCATCTTGGATCAATGTCTCACACGTGCTATATAGAACCATAAGAGGTGCCATATAGCACCAGCAGTGGTTCTTTGGCTCGTTATGATAGGGGAACCTTTTCTGGTGCTATATAGCACCTATTCGTATAGTTTTCTAGCACATTTGTCAAATTAGAGGTGCCATATATTGTTTTTTGAGCTAGCAGGGCCCGTTATCATGCCAGGTACTACTGTAGATGAGTCAATATGCTTCTAAATTACACTTTTATGAACGATAATTAATAATTTCTTACCAAATCATGACTTCAAAGATTCAAAATCATGTACTAAATGCTTACTGAAAAACAAAATACATTACACTTTCAAAACCTTTTAATTTATTTCTTTCAGCAGCAAATAAACTCACATTATACTCCCCTTTTATACAAAATAATGCAACAAGCTTGAAATATGTACATTTTTGAAGACAATAGTCCTGTTTTTACATACTGAGTTATGCTCTGAAGTCCTGCAGTTTCTTTTTTGTCCTTCGGGATTTCAAAAAAAATATAGAAACTGGAACTTAAACCATAAGAAAGGGAGCAAGAGAGAGTATTGACTCCAAAAGTCTACTCACAGATTGAGTTGTACACTCATTTTACAGTGACAGGAAGTCCGACTGCATCCTTCAATTTCAAAACAACATACTTCAAAAAGGTCAGTGTCTTTTTCAGTCCTTTAGGGCACTGGATTGGATTCGATTCCAAACGCAAAATATACACACAGGAGGAGGCCCAGTGCCATCAAGATGTCCTCACTCTACTCTGTGATTAACTGGCCATCCAACGTGAACAAAATGTGGTCATACTGCATGAGATGATCCTCCTGCAGGCTTTAGGCACTATCTTAGGTGTTGGGACGACAGGAGGGCTGGTCTGAGCATGGCCCTGGAGAAGAGGGGATAATAGCATTAACCATCTTCACATATTTATTTGAAAGGCAAACCTTATAAGCTAAATTATAACAAAATGTGCAATAAGTACTTCGTGCTTTGATTAGATTGTGCTTCACACACTGTAGTCACCTGTTCATGGCTCACCTCAATGTCAAACAGCAACCCCAGGTCCACCTTGAACAGTGCAGGCAAGAGGAGAACAGCTGCTTCCAACTGTAGGCCTTTCAACAAAATAACATCATTAGGTTAACATAACACGGGGGATGCTTTTACCCAATACTTTTTTGTTTTGCTTTTTAAACATTCATTACTGTGTGTAAAGCCCAAAGTATACTTCGTATTTTATGCGTATGCTTTTTCTGAACTCAAAACAAATTAAGATCTTTTTGATGAAGTCTGAGAGGTTTCTGTTCCTCCAATGATGAGGGTGAGTAATTAATGACAGAATTTTCATTTTTGGGTAAACTAATCCTTTAAAGGTGATTACCCTTGCACAAATCAAAGCAATTCTCAAACAACACAACTGGATATTCATACAACTTCACATTTGTACGAGACACACACTAGAGCTGCAGGATTCTGGATGAAATGAGAATCATGATATTTTGGTTTCAAATAGAGATCGCAATTCTCCCACGATTCTAAATAGACAACTAAAAATAACATTTATTTTACTAGTTCTAGCAAAATATTAATAGCTGGACTCTAATTGCCGGAAAATGTTTAATTTGAATGAATTATTTTTAAAAAATGGTTTTGAATATATTAATGGCTCATTAATAAATACTTGTTTCACTACTGGATGAATCAGGGTTTAACCTTATCCAATCTATTGAATGAATGATTCAATGACAATGTCACTGGTTGCCACCTAGTGGCTTAACAAGGTAATTTATATACAACAGTTATTTGAAGCACCATGTTAGTTTCGATTTTCTCTATTTTGATCACTATCTGATGTCCAGTGTTTATATCCTAACTGTAAACTTTTGTCTTATTACTTATGTGATAATTTTAATATTTGTGAAAGAAATCAAATAACCAAATCCTTGAATAACTACAGTGTGGTTCAAAACTGCTGTTTCTGGATCAGTGGCAGCATGAACACCGAATGTTCCGGTAGGATTTTTGTCAAAGGTTTAACAGACGCAGGCGAATCATTGTCATTAATAAAGTAGGATCGCGTGGGTGTTTGAATCGAGATTGCGACCTTTCTACGATAAATTGTGCAGCTCTAACATATACATACAAAGTAAATCAAAGGGGTTTCGGACAAGCCAGGTTGATGATGTATGTCATACCTAGAAGCAGGGCACAAGCTGATGTAACTGAAGTAAGTTGATTCAAAACTTTAACTCCCTCAATGTCAGCAGATGGTTCATGAAGTTCTCCCCCTCCTTCCAAATAATGAACATCGCCATGGTGAGCTGCTCCTCAATCATCTGTCTGGTTATCCTAAATAAAACATAAAAAAAAAAAACAAATTCGGTCACCTTTTGCTAGCATAACTACAAAATACACAAATTTAGACTTATTTTTCTGAAAATAAACCAAAATAGAATATTCTTACGTTCAACTCAGAAAGTACTCCTTGATGAGGTCTTCAGGACTTTCTCTCAGGTGAATGTTTTCAGCCTGTGATAAAGCAATTGTGATTAATTTTCTTAATTAAAAAAAAAAGCACAATAATCTGTAATAGGAAATCAAATTTTTGCAGATATGCAATAGCAAAGGACAAGAAAAAGAAAATAATTCATATTAATGACTGGCCAAATTTGCAATTAATATATTTATGGACAATACCAGCAACACTTGTGGCGTTGAGGGATCAAACAAATAAATAAATAAATAAATAAATAAATAAATACAAAGGAGCTAAAAAAAAAAAATCAATTCTTTATTTTTCCAATGCGTTTCAGCACACAGGCCTTCGTCAGTGCTAAAATACTACAGATTTGCAATTAAGAAATGCATCTGAATCAGTCATTGGTTTCATTTAAAATTATGAATTTATAATATATAATTATAAGTCTGAAAATAAGACATGCATCAATTAATAAATTAGCTTTACACCCTAATATATTTAATCATTCTTGATTAAAGGGATATTTCACGAAAAATGAAAGCTAGCTGTTAATTTACTTACCATCAGGCCAACCAAGTTGACTTTTTTTCTTCAGTAGAACAGTAAAGATTTTTAGCTGGAACTTTGATTAATTTAATGTCAAAAAAAAAAAAAAAAATTAATACAAAACAACAAGAAAAAAAGTCGCATGCATTTGAGATGGCATAAGAGGGAGTTGATGAATGTTTTGGAATGGATAATTCTTAGTCTAAAGTTTGTTAATGAGGATGACATTCAAGTCAATAGACCACATTAGATGGATTTTATTCAAACATGTCAAACATTGGTAATTCATATTATCTATTAACAATTATAGCCGTTTTTATAGAAATTACTTACCATGTAAAGTTATTGCAAAGTGTCCTTAGTCGTCAAACATTGAGGAGCTTTAGATCCTAAAAGGGAGAGGGGAATAAGTTTTTAAAAATGGAAAAAAAAAAAACTTGTTTGCTGCAGTACAAGTAATTAATTAGTAGTGTAAATACTCAGCCATTTCATTCTACTAAAAAAAAAACACCTCGCGCTAGTCAAATGAAGTAACGTTAAGCCTTAAATATGTCTTTACTCACACACTTTATTCGTCATTTTGGTCGAACAAATCAGAGCTAACGTGAAAAAAAGACAACTAAAAGAACTGACAAACATTACTTTAAAAACCTAAACTCAATAATTGTAATGCGAGGATCCCCTCAGCCTCGACTCGAGCGTCTCTCCCGCTCCCCACGCACTTCCTGCCCGCATCATTTCAAATAGCACGCGCTGCTTACACGGTAAAGGAGACGTTTCTTTTAAAAATTATTTAGAGACATATTTACATGGTCCAAACACTACAACAATACATTTCTATAGAATAAAACAAGTAATGCAACATCTTGTATAGAATAGAAATATTCAATTAGCGCTAACCTTTATAACGTTACTGCAGGCCGCGAAAATTCAAAAATTCGGTTAGTTACGATTTCGTTAGTATTCATGTTCACAAACAACGCTAATTAACTCTAAACCGCTAAAACACATGTTCAACCTTTGCATTTTCGAGTATATTAATTAAAACATTTCCAACCTACCTTATTTCATCCGAGTCCAGGGGAAAGAAAATGGCGGCCGAGCAGAAAACTCCAGAAAGTCTCGTGAGTCATGACGTCAGAAAAAAAACCGTCTGTCACGGGGTCCTTAAAGAGAAATTATCCTTTGGCTGAAAGTGAGATATTTGAGCAGTTGAGTGTAGCCTACTATAATATTGAGAGCAATTCGCAGAAAGACGAAGTAATCAGACTCAAATAGTTATAGCAATCCAACTTACACCCATATTCACTAACAGTGTAGAGGGGCTTGGGGACAAAAAGGTTGAGAACCAGGTTATGTTTAGAAAATACACTGTAATTTAATGTTGTTTTTAATCCTTTCCCCAACTAAACTAAGAGAATAAGAGAGTTAGAGAACCTTTAAAGAACTATACAGAGGCTTAACAGGTTCTTTGTATGGCAGTGGTGCTATATAGCACCTTAACCACAGCAAGGAACCGCTGAAGAACCACTGAAGAACCGCTGAAGAACCATACAGGTGCTTTACTGGTTCTTTATAAGGTAGCGGTGCTATATAGCACCTTAACCACCCCAAAGAACCGCTGAAGAACCGCTGAAGAACCATTTTTTTTTAGAGTGTAGTGGAAGAGTGACCTCTGACTAGGGGTGGGACAAAATATCGATATGGCAATATATCGTCGTCCTTCTCTGTGCGATACGAGAATAGATTTCTCAGCTCAAAGCGTCACTGCTTCAAGGCGGTGCTAAACACATGAATGAGGCAAACGTGAACATAAGTTAACTAGCCTAAGAGAAAGAGTTTATTAACAGGATGCTGATAAAGTGAACATATCTTTTAGAAAGTTTATAGGCTATTTTTAGTGGAAACAGATCGGACTACTTATTTATTGCAGTGTAAATACAATTGTCTGACTCGGCGCGTCACTGACAAAGTATTTTAAAAAAGAAAACGTGCAAATCTTACCATTTTCCTCAAATTATATCCTTCAAATGGTAATTATTTGAAGATCCTTCACACGAACATGCAGCTGTGGTTGTACAGTAAGATATTATTGGACCTATTCAAGCTGGACAACGGACCGTTTGACCACCGAATCCAGCAGTGTCTTCCATAATATCTAAGTTAAGTGTGCATCACTGATTGTCATTCTCGAAAACATATTTTGTCATAACATCTGCAGTTTAGTTTAAAGAGGAATTATTGTGCTTCCAGCGCTCCTCAGCGTGTCACTGGAAAAGTGATCGAAAGTAGCACATCTACTATCTCAATTCATATCACTTTGTCTCCAGAATGTGCGTACGCACGGCTCAAAGTTTGCTTAAAGGTGCGCACATTCTCCCGTCAAGTTTGTTTTTATAGATCACAACCTTTGCGCAGGAACTGGCGTACGCACGTTTCCAGCCCTGTTTTGTGCGTACGCACGCTTTATAAATGAGACCCCTGGTCTTTTCACGATCTGATAGCTATCCAATCAGAGAAAATGCATGAAGTGGCCAGGTGCAAACAGACCCTTTGACATTCTTTACCGAGCACGTACACAGATATACACGGGCGTTCGAAAGCAGGATATTAAAACATTAAAACATAAAGAGGATATTGGATTATCTTTATCAACATAATGTGTGGCACAAATGGCATTTATAGTCCATATCTAATATTTTCCAATGTCTTGTACCTTTGACGGTGTTAACCATGGTGTCACGTGGTTGGGAACGTGTATGGAAATGATATGTAGATGAGGTTATGCAAAACTAGGTTATGTAAAACTAGGCGTCGTAAGCTCCATATATGGTTATTTCGGGGAGGAGACAGGGTGGAGATCTACGTACGCACAATCTTCCGCTGACTGGGATTTATAAAGGGATTTGTGCGCCGGTTCTGGCGTACGCATGGTTTTATAAATCAGATTTTTTTTGTGCGTACGCAGAATCTAGCTTTTGCGCGTACGTACACTTTTAGTAGGGATCCTACGCACAGTTTTATAAATGAGACCCCAGGTCTAAATGCCCTCCGAAATGCATTTGAGACGGATTTAAATCCGATCGCTCAAACCACTTCAGGAGATGGTCTGGGATGCATTCCAGTCAAAACTGTCTATGCATCAGTCTAAATGCACCTGGTTGTTGAAACTACATATGTAAATTTTACTTCTCCCAATAATACTAAAACTGAAACGTGAGAGTCAGATACGACAGCGCCACTGCATCACGCATCGCCGCAGATCTCTTCAGCAAGTTGACGCGCAAACTGCCGCATATGGAAGCGAAAGTAAGTCGCAGATGCGTAACACACAATTATCTTGATTAAAAGTAATGAGACCTTACCAGTGCTGTTGCTGCTCTCTCCTATTGCGTTCTTTGATTTTGAAATTAGCTGATGATCAATAAAATGCACCTCATATTTCTTGCTTTTGGTGACGTGAACTCTATTAAACCTACATATATCAGAGGAACTGATGATCGGATTTATCCGTTCACCTGCACTTAACCTTTTCAATTGCATTTTGTTTTCATATTAAGACCGATATCGTTATGTATCATTATAGGACTCTCTAGCGATATATTGATTATCGCAGAATTGCTGACTCCTGATATTATCTTTATCGTGAGCCATTTATCATGATCGTATCGTATCGTGAGGTACCCTCCGATTCCCACCCCTACCTCTGACCCGATGCGTGACGTACTGATGAACACAGAAGCGCAGAAGTTCGAGCAAAACTAAACGCCCATCACTGAGAGGAAGTCTAAAATTATCATTTTTAAAGAGAAATGTCAGAGGATTTTAAAATAAGAGGAGTTTGAGTTTGTTGCCCAGTCCTATTTGTCTACTCTCACCTAAGATTACACAACACCTACATCCTATGTCATACATCAAAGATATAACTATAGGTTATTTTTTCTTACAAAAACACATCACTTTGCTTCAGATGGCCTTTATTAACCTCCTGAAGCAGTGTGGATTACTTTTATGATGACTGGAGGAGCATTTTTTGGACTTCTTAATACAACACCCCATTCACTTTTATTATAAAGCTTGGAAGAGCCAAGATATTATTTAATATAACTCCGATTGTGTTCATCTGAAAGAAGATAGTCATATACACCTGGCTTGAGGGTGAGTAAATTATTGGATAATTTTCATTTTTGGGTGAACTATCCCTTTAAGTACAAGTTTAAAAATTGACTTTGTAATAAATGTCAAATTAAAAATTTTTAAGTATATTTTAAATCAATGTTTTAATTATCTTTTCTTGTACTTTAAAGTATGCTTATTTTGATGTGTTGACTAACATACTAAAGCGCATGTAAAGTACTTGATTATGATTTTAGCTGTAGTACGTTACTCAATTTTACATTTAAAGTCAATATTATATTATATTTTTATATAATTTTACATTTAAAGTCAATATTATAATAAGTCGATAAGTGTACTACAGTGCAACTTCATCGAAATGTATAATAACAAATACATAAGTTATAAGTTTCAATTGAAATTACATTGACGTGTATTTTAGTTTCCCATACATGAGTGGTTTGATGTTTCAAATAAAGATGGCCTACTTGGGTCAAAAAGCACTCTTTATATGCATTGCATATAAATTTAGACTATAACATTTTCATGTAATTGCAATTAACAGTTTAGTTCACCCAGAATGAAAATTCTGTCATCATTTACTCCCCCCACTCTTCTGCAGAACATAAAGATATTCATAAGAATGTTGGTATAACCAAACCATTTTGGTTGCCATTGACTTCCATTGTACGGACAAATAAACATTTTTTTTCAAAATATCTTCTTTTATGTTCCACAGAAGAAAGAATACATGCTTGGAACTAATATGGGTCTAAAAAGACATTAGGATGAATGAATAATGACACAATTTTCCTTTGAGCAAACTATTTCTTTAACATACAAGTCAGCTTTCCTCCCCGATGCATGAAACGTTAGATACTAAATAGATAAACTAGTTCCCGCATAATCGCTGACTTGGTGCCTTGAGGGATGATGAGTCAGTAAATTTCAGCGGCATAAACAAACAAAACCACATTTGCAGCCATTGCCTGTCATTTGACCGGCTTTGTCTTAATCCAATTGGAATAGACTTGATTGGCAAAATTCATTATCGTTTCATCTGGGCCGTCGCATGAGCGGGTAAATGCTTAGTCGTGCTGTCTGTGTGTATGCATGAAAACACATGCGTTATCCACATTTGGCATCATTGCATTAGGAGTAATGCTGATTTTTGAGTTTCCACAAAACAATTGGCGTCATGCCTTACCATTTTTTTTTTTTTTCCACATATAGAAACGGCACACAGAGAGCCAGAGGTCAATAATACAGAGAAGCAAAAAAAAAAAACAGGTCTTAAAACACATATGCTTTGTTTTGTTTCCATTGATTTTTTTCTATACATTTCTACTTACATACACCACAGCCTAACATTTCTGCAATACATATTCCTCTGTGGGAAAGAAAATAAGTCTTGTAGCTGTGCTTCTATTTATCATCCGGTCCATGTCTGTACATTAAACAAGCAGGGTGGTGAATGGACACTTGAAATGGACCAACTCACTGGCCTCCTTCATTCTGCGGTCTGTGCCGAGCGTGAACACCTCATATCACACTGCACACATGCAATCAAGGCGCAAGCCATTGGAGAATAGGGTTGTGTTGAACATTTTCTGCTTCCTGTGAATTTCTGGCTAGATCCCAGTGGTTACATAAGCTTGGCCATTTGTCTGTTTCTTCCCTCCAAACACGGTGGAACAGGTGCCCGTGAAATTAAAGTTGGTCTGCTCAGATTTGTGGTGAGAAATGCAAGAAAAGAGTCTGACAGAACTTCCTGTCATTGAGGATTAAGCAAAAAGAGAGTGAGCCACGTCTGAGCTGTCAATAGATGAAACAACTCCAGCTCTTTAGACCTGCCAGATTGTTTCTAGGACGCGCATCTTTCTGTATCATATTTTCATGAAACTTTTGTCATACTTTTTTGCCAACATACTAGACTTCATGTGCTAGTAGCAGAATAAGTGCAATTATCTTTTTTCAAGCAGTTGGTCAGTACTGTTTACACCAGGATTTTATGTGGTCAGTAAAAGTCTATACTGAAAAAGATGGCCTTAAGTGAAAATTCTGTCATTGGTTACGCACCCTCATGTTGTTCTAAATCTATATTTTGTCAAATTCAAAAGAAGATATTTTGAAGGACATTGTGCTCCAAACATTAGACCCAAAAACAATGAGGGTGACGGCATAAAACCTGGGGCCGGTTGCATAAAACTAGTCTTACAAATTAGTCATGTTATTCAATACAATTAAGCACACTTCTTATTCAATGTTTCACTACTTTTAAAACTGTTGTCACACCTACTACAACTTTTATTTAGTTTAACTTTCAGCTTTTTGTTAGTTACTAGTTCTAAGGTTGCTACTAGTTCTCCAGCTTCTTGTATACTGGGTTTATGTATCATCTGTTAACAGAGGAAAATAAAGCCTTTCTGTGTTCTCTCAGTAGCCAAAGAATCACACAACCTAAAGTTCTCAGTCTGCAAAACTCTCTTTGAAGCATGTATTTGTGAAGCCTATCATAATCAGGATCCTTAAAGAGGAAATTTGAGAAGGGAAAAAAACCCTTGAAAACAACATAGAGGCTTGACAATCTCAAATAGAGTGGTCAAACCAAAGGGACACTTGCCCCAGTTTTTTCTGTCCTCAAGTCTCAGACGGAGCCAATCAGTAGAGATACATCAGGCTGTGTCACGAGTACTCAGAGCTTGGTGCGTTATCAAGAGATACAGTGGCATTCTATCATGGCGGAGTTGAACGCTTATTATAGATTCTATTAAGATGGGCCCAAATTGGACCTCTCCATCAGGTCCAGCACACCTTGTTTGTTTTAGTTCTTGACAGTGAGGTAGAACGGCTTTATTAAGCTCCTGAGAGATAAAGAAGGAATTAAAGACACAATGAAATAAAAGGCTATTACTATTATCACTTATTTCTTGTCAGCAAAGAAGTAGGCAGAAGAGAGGATAAAGAAATGCTGAGGTCCAGCAAACTTGTTTCATGTGAACACTTGAGAAACAAAGCTGCCCCTCATAAGCATTTAGCACACTTCAGTTCTGTATTATTTGCTTGACCATCCAAGAAGTTTTTTTTTTTTTTTTATTTAAAGAAAAAAAATAAGTTTCAGTTATTAACAAAGTGTGTTTGTGAATTGCAGACAGTCTGTGCATTAGTGGGGATTTTTCAATTACTCTTTCTGCAGGTTACATTGCTACACCAGTAAGTGGCAGCATATGATTGTCTTTATGAATGAGTGAAGCATTCATTCAACCAATCTTTTCAAAACACTGATTAATGAAACCAGTGATCTTTATAATTAAGTGACTGAATCATTCACTCAATCAATTAATTCAAACATGCTTATTCACTCTGGAACGCCGCTACTGTTCATTTAATTTTAGCTTTGAGTTCGTTATAATGAAATATTTTCATTGGCAAAGCAAAAATACACAATTAAATGGCAATAATGTCAGTAAATTGTAAGTTACGCAATATTAAATTCTTGTTGTACTAAGTAAAGAATAATAAAATTGACAAAATATTAAAGGGTTAGTTCACCCAAAAATTTAAATTCTGTCATTTATTACTTACAATCATGTCGCTCCACACCTGTAAGACCTTCGTTAGACCTTCAAAACACAAATTAAGATATTTTATTTGAAATCCAATGACACTTCCTCTCTCAAGATCCATAAAGGTACACTGATAAAAACAACTTGTAGGATTTACTTGATAAAATCATTGTAACAATTTGCACTCAGTTTTTCTAAGTAAATTTTACTGCTGTGATATCAAGTACAATTTACTT
This sequence comes from Chanodichthys erythropterus, assembly GCF_024489055.1. Lineage (NCBI taxonomy): Eukaryota > Metazoa > Chordata > Actinopteri > Cypriniformes > Xenocyprididae > Chanodichthys > Chanodichthys erythropterus. Next base: position 51,250,879 of record NC_090231.1, on the reverse strand, counting down.
GCCAGTATCAAGTAAAATGTACTTAACTCTAAATGTAACATTTGTGAAGACATCAAGTAAATGTTACTTAATTATATTTAACTTAGCATGTTGTATTTATTAAAAGTAATTAAGTAAATTTACATTTAAAATGTGAAAATATCAAGTACATTTTATTAATCTTTAACATTTACTGTTATGAAGTAATTAAGTAGATTTTATAATGTCTATCCATTTCACATTTTTAATTACTTAGTTTAATAAATTAATATTACTCACTATTATTATATACACTGCAATAATTCTTGCCTTGGTTTTACTCTAACTTTAGCAAAACTCACATTCTAAGCAGAATGTTGTAAGAATAAAACTTAACAGTATTACTACTTACAATTACTTATTCAGTAATTGTTTTACATGCCGGTCTAACCTGTCGTCAAACTAACGTCAGGCTCCACTTGTCACCACGACGGTAACCCCCAAAACTCCCAACATGATAAAAACTTTTCTAAATCCGACCTTAATAGAACATTAAACAAGTCAATAAGTCTTTTACTTATTTATCTTGCTTAAAACACATGAAGATAAACAAATTAAACATTTTCTCTTCAAATTAAATCCGATGCAAAGCATTCTGGGAACTATAAATACCCCAGTAGATTATATACAATAAAATTAAGTAAATGTTCATTTAAATAGGCCTATTAAAAAAAAGCAGCAAACATCCTCATTTTAAGTGAGTGCTTCCATTTCAGTAGCAAAACCAAACAAAAAACACGACTTTCCAAACAATTAAATAAATAAAGACAAGATTACAGCAATGCGACGAGCATCGCAATGGGTCAAAAAGCAAGGTAAACAATATGCGGTGCAGCGCGATGAGACAGTACGGATGCCCTGTATCTAATGCACGCGGTTGCGAAGCTTCCAACAGCGGTCAGGATTTGTAAAGTTTCCATTGATGCTGCCACTGCAAGCCGGATCTTGTTGTAAAAAAAAAAAAAAAGCACCGACACACTTTGCTTTTTTCAGATTAAAATTTACTTAGTTTTTTGGTGAATGTGCTGTGACTATAAAATAGTTAAATAGTATTTGTAAATATAAGATACAATTTACTTTTTCTTCTCAGTTATGTTATTACATGAATAAATTGTGTAAATTTTACTCAAGATATTATAGTACCAACTTAATCTTGATTTTACAATGTATAAATTACATGAATTAATGTAATAGATTTTACCATACCACAAAGTCATTATTTTCAGTGTACAAAAAAACATTTAAATCAGTTCATGTGAGTACAGTGGTTCAATATTAATGTTATAAAGCGACGAGAATATTTTTGGTGTGCAAAAAAAGCAAAATAACGACTTATTTAGTGATGGCCGATTTCAAAACACTGCTTCAGGAAGCATCGGAGCACAAATGAATCAGTGTATCGAATCATGATTCAGATCATGTGTCAAACTTCCAACGACTTTGGCGCTCTGAACACTGATTCATTTATGATCCGATGCTTCCTGAAGCAGTGTTTTGAAATTGGCCATCACTAAATAAGTCGTTTTTTTTTTTTTTTTTTTGCCGCACCAAAAATATTCTCGTCGCTTTATAATATTAATATTGAACCACTGTACTCACATGAACCGATTTAAATATGTTTTTAGTACCTTTATGGATCTTGAGAGAGGAAGTGACATTGCTCCCTATGAAGGCCTCACAGAGCCATCGGATTTCAACTAAAATATCTTAATTTGTGTTCTGAAGATTAACGAAGGTCTTACGGGTGTGGAACGGCATGAGGGTGAGTAATAAATGACAGAATTTTAATTTTTGGGTGAACTAACCCTTTAAGAAAAGCAAAATATAGGATGTTAAAATGACATCAGCCAACATGCCAACAATGAAAGTGCATATCTTGTGAAAAAGAAGTGTACTTAATTGTATTGAATGTGCACTAGTGTACTTCAAATCTTAAAAGTATATTTAAAAAAAAAAAAAAAAAACTGAATGTGCAGATAATACAATAGTAATGAAATAAAAGGCCACTTAATTGTAATTTCGTGATTATGTTTCTTAAAGGTACATTATGTAACTTTTGGACCTCTAGCGGTTAAAAACAAAACTGCATGAATTTTGCAGGAGAACATTGTTTTGGTTGTGCTTCGGCTCTGTGTGACTGTGCGGATTATTCTACTGCTCATAAAAAGCCAAGCCATTGTTGATCATCATTTAATTATGAACTCTGTCACGTTATTTTTTTGCCAGCAGACTCTCCTCTGTTCGGCATTTGTTTAAAATGAGTGATTCCCCGGAGGTTCGAGATTTAGCTTCTCCATGTCAACCTTTGTCACTCGTTGTGACCAGTGTTGGGGAAAGTTTTTTTTTTTTTTTAAAGTAATGCATTACAATATTGTGATACTCCCTAAAAAAGTAGCTAATTGCGTCAGCTACTTTTTATGGAAAGTAATGCATTGCGTTACATTTGCATTACTTTTACATCTGGGCTGGGCTGTTTGTTTGTTTTTATATCAACAAAAAGTTCTATTTTTGGCAAATGTAAAGGCCCTTTCACACCAAAAGTGAAATGAATGAGCCTCAGGTTGAAGGAAATGCAAATGCACACCTGTACAGTAGAGGGCGCAGTTTAAACAAACATGACTTTCATCTGTGCTGCCATTCTGGAATACAGAAGAATAGGACACAGGAGAAGAAGTAAACGACTAAATCTATGCTCACATTTAGTCTAGAACTTGTCTAGAATATCCATCATATTTACACAGTGCACAGAACGCCTCTGGACTTACGATTTACCTCAACATGGGGAAAGGAGAGATATACTTTACTAATTACTTTAAAAAAAGTAATCAGATTACGTAACTCACATTACTTATGACAACTAACCTATGCCACTCCCACACCATAAACACGTCAAAGTAGTGGAAGCAACATTCCTCTATTTACGGATATGACGCGACACATGTAGCAATTTACCACAAAAACCATCCCCACAGGTCTAAAATATAAAGATTTATAATAGGCTTACCATAGTGAATCAGGGTAAGACAAAAACAAAAACACGTTTTGGAAGAAGGATTGATGCTGTATGATCATTATTTAAATTGTTAATTTTTAACAAAAAAAAAGTTACATAATGTACCTTTAATTACACTTTGTAATGTCAGTTTTTACTTGAAATTACATTTTAAATAATTGTGTTTTAATAATGTTTTGTCATGCTTTAAAGAAGTTGATGTGTTGACATACTAAAGCATAAGTACTAATAATACTTTATTTAATATAATTTAATTTGAACTAGTGTGTTATTCATTACATTTAAAGATAATATATTTTAAAAATTTTGTTGTTTCATTCAGCACTACACTTTAACCATTTTTCAATGACAATAGAAGCAATTATGAAATCACAAATAAAGATGTACTTGAGTCCAACTTAAGTGGGTTAAAAAGCACTCTGAAGTTCAGCTAATTGCATTTAACAAATTTAAACTACAATAAATGTAAAATTTATTTTTATTAACATGCAATATAGTGTATTATAACATATTCAGTTCACACTTAAAGGATTAGTTCAACTAAAAATGTTTGACCAAATTTGTGAATGTGTGTAATATTCTCCTGTAATGCATGTATAGAGCCTAAAACTGTTGCATGGTCAAGGCATTTCAATTAAAATCTTGGACATAAAAGGACTATTAAACTGACATGCATGTAGATGATTGAATATGTAAGTTGGATGAGGTACATCATCGCCAGCCATTCTGATCATACTTCTGCAAATGGAGAGCTTTGTAGGAGCCAGGCGGCGCAGATTGGTGGCAATGAATTGTGGTGTAAAAGGGGGTGGAGAGAGAGGGACAAATCACACACTTCTACAAAGCATGACAAAAGACAGCTCATTTGAATATTTATGACCAAAGGCTCTGCTCGTAAATGATCACTGGTGATTAGATCACGGGCCATCAGCGCGGCGATGAGCTATGGCGATGGTATGTGAACGGGATGTAGAGGTGTAAATAAGCTCGGGGAGGACGAAAATGCCCAGCTCATTTCACCTGGTGTGAATCGCTGCCGCAGCTGATGATGCTCGATTGAGACAGTCATGAACAAGCATATGATTGGCTAGCAGGCAGTGCCTGCGCCTCAACAGAAATTACTTACCGTTTCTCCCTTTTAGCAAATATAGTTTAGGAAATAACACATATGAGATGCAAATGTGTTTAAAAAACACATTAAAAAGGTAACTTGCAATTTTTAATTTATTTATTTTTTATTTATTTATTTATTTAGAAGAAGAAGAAGAAAATGTGAATAGTGATCCATGCCATTTTTTTGTGCTTTGACCAAAGCATGTATTATATTGTAAAAAATATAAAGAAATATACTTAAAATAATTAAGTAGTAAAACAATACAAACAGGGCAAACATTTTGGGCCCCATTTTAACAATCAAAGCGCATTGTCTAAAGCGCACGGCACAAGTGCACTTAGGGCATGTCCAAATCAACTTTTACTAGTTTAACGATGGGAAAAATGGTCAACGCGCCTGGTGTATGGTCTAAAAGGGTTGTCTCTATTCTCTTAATTAGTAATGGGTGTGTTTTGGGTGTAATGTGAAATAAACCAATCAGAGTCTCTCCTCCAATTCCCTTTAAAAGCCAGTTGCGCTCACGTCATGGCGGATTCGCTATTTATATGGGGGAATTTGCAAACAGAAAAACTGAACGCTTCTCTAGCGAGGAAATGGATCTGCTCATGCACAAGGTTAACAATAATAATCTTGTACACCGTAATCCTTTTCTTTTTAATATTTGGCATGTTTGTGTGCTGTTGTGCGTCCATGTGCGTGTAATAAACAGAGTGAATGCGCGTTGGAGGCGCATATTACTAATGCGCTCTTTGAATAAAACAAATATTGTGCAACTGACTTTAGACCAGGATTCAGTTGGTCAGTGGCACAGTCTATTTCAGTTGCCTCAAAATAGCAATGCGCGGACAATGCATTTGCTATTTAAACAACGTGCCGCAGGACGTGAAAATGATAACTGCATCGGGCTGAAACTAGGTGTATGATAGGGCCCTTTGAGTCCCCCCTCCCTTGCTTCAAAGTGCTTCAGTCAAGAGGGAAAGTGTTGCCAGGGTCGCAGTTTTCCCGTACAACTGGGCTATTTTGAAAATGCAGTCACAGGAAAAATTACAGAAGAGTGGGTTGTTTTTTGGGTGGGGGTGGGATACTTTTATAACCGCAGCTGCCAAAAAGTTTATCTTTAGACAAAGAAAATGAAAATAGATTTGTTTACTTATTCGTATTAACCTTGTATTGAATAACTGGTAACGTAAGGACGGAGGAGAGACGGTACATTTGATGTTACAAACTATTACATGTTTCACCCACAGCAGAGATATTAAGGTTTTTCACATAGCCTAGTAGTATTGAACACAACAACATCCAAAGCATGTCTCTTATAAGTCTGCAAGTGCTGTGTGTCTGTGTGAATGAATGGGGTTGTTTCATCCACTACACAAACATATACACTCACAGGCCATTTTATTAGGTACACCTTGCTAGTACCGGGTTGGACCCCCTTTTGTCTTCAGAACTGCCTTAATTCTTCGTAACACAGATTCAACAAGGTGCTGGAATCAATTTCAGAGATTCTGGTCCATATTGACATGACAGCATCAAGCAGTTGCTGCAGATTTGTCGGCTGCACATCCATGATGCGAATCGTTCGTTCCACCGCATCCCAAAGCTGCTCTAATGGATTGAAATCTGGTGACTGTGGAGGCCATTTGGGTATGGTGAACTCATCGTCATGTTCAAGAAACCAGTTTGAGATTACGGCACTGCTGGAAGTAGCCATCAGAAGATGGGTACGCTGTGTTCATGGACATGATCAGTAACAATACTCAATAGACTGTGGCGATTAAAAACGGTGCTCAGTTGGTACTAATGGGCCCAAAGTGTGCCAAGAAAATATGCCCTACACCATTACACCACCATCAGCAGCCTGAACCGCTGATACAAGGCAGGATGGATCCATGCTTTCATGTTATTTATGCCAAATTCCGACTCTACCATCTGAATGTCGCAGCAGAAATCAAGACTCATCAGTCCCATTTTTGAAGACTCATATTGTTCAATTTTGGTGAGCCCAAAATTATGAGTAGCAAGCAAGTGTGAGTTCTTTCACTCTGTAAGAGTTCAAACTGTTCTTTGCATGTTGATGAAGCACTAATGTATTCCAGGTCTAAGACAAGTTCAAGCTCCTCTAGGGCAGAGAGGATGTTTTTAATTTGGGATGTGCCATAGCCATGAAAAAGTCTTGACTTAGTCATGGCTGCCATCCCCAATTTCATAATGTGGACAAGCAGAGGTTTTTGAACTCAAAGTGCATTTTATTTTCAAGGAAGATGGCCCTTCAAGTCATGAGAATAGTTTGGCTGTCGCACCTGCTGAAACGTTAAGGTTAACTTCATTTGACACAAAGCCAGAGAGTTGTATACACTGACACTTTAAGGGATGTTGCAGGTTATAAATGACAATTTAACAGGCCCCGACGGGACAATACCTGAGATTAAACACTTAAAATAAAAGTCTATCTTCCTTTTCTCAGCTGCTATTATACAATCAGAATTTACCAACACAACATGCTGTACTACTAAAAACACTCACAAGTGCTGTTCCCCAAATGTGTTTGCACTTAGGAGGGTAAGTATGTGGAAAACAGTGTGGAGCAGGTTACACTGCTCAGAAAGGATTCATCAGTTTCCCGTGTTGCAGCAGGCCCATAGGGAACCCTGCTTTCCTTTCTAGAGGGGAGAGAGAGAGAGAAAGGGAGAGAGAAGAAGGTGCAAGCAGCAGCCCAGAAAAAGAAGGCCAGTGTCGCTCTTTCTCTCTCACACCCTCTCAGGTACGAGACGTTCTCTTGCTCCCTGAAGATTTGATCAGCATTTAAATATTTCTCTCCTCATAAAATATCCTGGAAGTTATTGGGATAATAACTTGTCAGCTTAAGTGCCATTAATAATAAATTGCAATAAATGCAAAATTCTTGTAAATGTTTTTTTCTTCATCCATGTTTACTGATGCTAAACCTATGAACACTTTAATATACCTGTCTGTCTTTCTTGCATTGGGTGTGAGGGGTACTGGGTTCTAATTCATCCCAATAAAACTTTCTATTTTAATAAACCAAAACTGCAAAACTAATTTTAACGCACACAGAATACATGAAACTCCAGCAGCTCTAGAACTAGAGATGCTTCCTCTCTATTGGACACTTAGCATACTTTTAGCAAGAATACTTTAAAAGAACGTACTTAAAGGGATAGTTCACCCAAAAATGTAAATTATCCAATGATTTACTCACCCACAAGCCATCCTAGGTGTATATGGTGATCTTCTTTCAGACTAACACAATCCGAGATGTATTTAAAAATATCCTTAGCCCTGCAGGGTTTATAATGGTTGTGAATCGTAGGCCAAATTCTGAAGACCGAAAAAAATGCATCCATCCATAAAAAAATTAATCCATACAACTCAGGAAGTTTAATAAAGACCTTTTGGAGTGAAGGGATGCATTTATGTAAGAAAAATATCTATATGTAAAACATTTTATAAATTCAAATAATGAGTTTCCGGCGGAAAACCGTACACATACTGCGCACGTCAATTTGGGCGGAAGAGCAACCTTTGACCTGACGCGATGACGCAATGACACACGCAGAGGTGCAGAGGATAGGGCAAAACAAAACACTGGTCATGAATGAGAAGTTTAAAATAAGAAGTTTTAAAGAGAACTGTCAGAGGATTTCGATATAAGAGAAGAGGAGCTTGAGTTTGTTGCCCAGCCGTATTTGTTTGAACAGTGAGAGGCAACTAAGCTTACGATACTCCTACATCCTGCGTCACACATCGTGTCAGGGGTTACTCATTTGGTGCAAGTCGACTTGCGCATTCTGTGTGTGATCTTTCATTGGAAGCTATTTGTTTGAATATATAAAGTTTTAAATATGGATATTGTTCTTACAAAAAACACATCCCTTCACTTCAAAAGGCCTTTATTAACCCTCGGGAGTCATATGGATTCATTTTTTTATGGATGGATGCATTTTTTCTGTCTTCAGAATTTGGCCTACCATTCACAACCATTATAAACCTTGGAGGACTAAGGATTTTTTTAAATATCTCGGATTGTGTTCGTCTGAAAGAAGATAGTCATTTACATCTAGGATGGCTTGAGGGTGAGTAAATCATGGAACAATTTTCATTTTGGGGTGAACTATCCCTTTAAAAGGTGCAGTAAGCGATTTCTGAGAATTGCTGCTGATATTTGAAATCGCCAAAACAAACAGCCCCTACCTACTGTAAAAGGATCACATTTTGATAGCTCCACCCCCCAAATTCACGAATACGCTATGTAACACAGGCACCCCCTCCCTAATGAGCATATACGCCCCTTACTGATGATTGGAAGTGTGTTTTGGTGCTCAGTTTGATCCACTTTCAACAGCGTTTCTCAGATATCGCTTACTGCACCTTTAAGTGCAAACTGAATGTAATTTATTTGGACAGTCAATTGCATCATTGCAATTACATGAAAATGTATTATAGTTTACATTTATATTAAAGGAAGTCAGGTGAACTTAAAGAGCACTTTTTTGACCCAATTAAGTACATCCTTATATGTAATTTCAAAATAACTTCTAATTGTTTTTTGAAATAAGCACTGTATGTTCTGACAAGCATTTAAGGCAGGGGTCTCAAACTCAAATTGGCGGGGGGCCGTTTCTGTGATTGACACCTCACAGGAGGGCCAAATTAACATTCAAGCGCAAGAAAGTGCAAAATTTCATTACTTTGCATTATTTCTCATTTACTTCAAATTTCATTAGGCCTACTAAAAAATGTTATACCTATACTATAAATATTTTATTTACCATACTAAATGTAAACAGCAGTGTCTCTCTCTTTGTTACAGAGTGTAATATAATTATATAATACTATTACTAATATAATACCACTAATATACTAATATAATACTACTAATATAATATTAATTGCAATAGTCTGGTGCAATAGTCTGTTTTTTTTTTTTTTTTTTTTGCATATCAGACAGGTAGCGACTAGTGAATAACAACTACAACAACAACAACAATTTAGCAGGCCGGATTATGTTTTATTTTAGAGATCAGTTGCGGGCCGGGTAGAGGGGAAGGGCGGGCCGTAAATGGCCCACGGGCCGGCAGTTTGAGACCACTGATTTAAGATTTATATTTCATTTTTTTTTTTTTTAAACATATGTAATTAAACATTTGTAATGAAGTTGTCATTTATTACAATTAAAATATATATATTTTTTTAAATATTTAAAATAAATAAAAATTAAATATATTAAATACCAAATAACAGTTAAATATATAATTACTTCATGTGCTTTAGTATGTAAGTCAACATCAAAATGAGCGTACTTCTTTATAACATGACAAAAAAAATTTTGCTCACACCCAAATATTTGCAAATTTGACAAGCTATAATAAATGATCTGTGGGGTATTTTGAGCTGAAACTTCACAGACACATTCTAGGGACACCAGAGACTTGTATTACATCTTGTGAAAGGGGCATTATAGGTTCCCTTTAATATTATCTGCAAGTGCAGTTTTTTAAAAAATTAGGTGTTCAGTACAATTAAGCACACTTTACATGGAACAACCCTATTTCAAGTAGTGAGGAAAATTCCACAAAAAGTGGCATCAACAATCTGTCCCCATTGCAAATGGTGCCTACAGTATGTAAATGTTACAGAAATAAAAAAAGGAAAGGTTAATGAAGTCCAATACAAATATCAAGTTATTGAGCTAATGCGATATGGATTAAAGTTTGACGACATTGGTATGGATATCCAAAAGCTGCTATAAAGACTTTAAACTCTTTCTTGAACTGATAAATCCCCTGCAGCCACAGACAAAGTCATTGCATTGCTTTCCACGTTTCCATTCCTGGTCATATGTGTCAGTGAAATAAGACTAAACGCTCCCTGGGCTTCGATTCTCCCTCTGGAGATGAAGTGATAATGTTAATTTAAAGTTTTAAGACCCACTCTAAAACGAGGCATTAAGGAATAAGCTAGATTGATTGAGGGAATAATTGGCAGCTTATTTCTTCGGCAGCAAAGGAAATTCTTTCTTGATGATTCCATCTTTGCCGCAAAAACATCCCAATTTCGCAAGCTTGAATTAGCAACACCCATACGTATAGAATAACGGAAGGAAGCTTTCAGTTCTTGGCAGATCCACTGAGGTTAGTAAATCATCAGCATCAATAATTCACAAGTACAGCCTGTTTCTTTGATTCTAAAGCTCTATTGACCTCATCTCAAATCACGCTGAAGCGATCACGGCAGAGCATGTGCAGCATCAGCAGGAAGTTTGGTCTCTGGTTTCTACATGATGCTTATACCAGGTTAATTCAGTTAATAAAAAGGCACTTATTAACTGATGTGGGATCAGTGCGTCACTGTGTGTAATATGATAAAGATTGGAAAATAGAGAGAAAACATATGAACTGCCACATGACTTCTCAAACAGAGAAAGACTTAAACCTAAAACTTGCTACTTTTCAACAGTTTATTCTGACACATCTATTTAAAGGAATTTTTTCTCTGTTTTTTTTTTTTTTTCTTTTTCTAAAACAGCCTTCTCAGCCTCTCTCTATAAATAAACCATTCATAATTTGAAACACTGACTCTCACTGTGAAAATATCCTAACCAGCTTGACACAGCAACATTAGCTCAACCAATGGCATGAGTTTGGAGGCGGAGCTGTTAGTTTGACTGACCAATGGCAGAAAGGGGGAGTGTTCAGGAAACCTGCTTAGAAAGAGTCATTTTCTTCACTTTCACCTTTCTTCAAGGGGTGGTTGATTATGATTTCACTTTTTTAAATTAAGTTAGTGTTTAATGTTACTGTTAGAGCATAAACAATGTTTGCAAAGTTACAATGCTGAAAGTTCAATGCAAAGGGAGATATTTTAGTTCATCCAAAAATGAAAATTCTGTCATTAACGTAACTTTAAAGAGTTCTCTGTTTAAGGACTACAACTACGGCCCTATAAAATCAGTTTTATTTATTTATTCATTTATTTGTTTCCCAAATTCCATTTTATTTTTTCCCAAATTCCGTTTTTTCCGTTTTAATTTTTCTGGATTCCGTTTTTTTCTGTTTTATTTATTTTTTTGACTCCATTTTAATGGTTAATTTAAATTTTAGTAATCAAAAAGCATGTCTAATTTATTGAAATAATGAATCTTGTCCAATTTACCAACAATTTAATAAAAGTTTAACAAAAAAATATATATATATATATATTTTTAGGGCCCTACGTTTTATTCTTTCCCCTCAAATTTTATTTTTACCAAATTCTGTTTTCTGGATTCCATTTTAATAATCAAAAAGCATGTCTAATTAATTAAATTCTTAAAAACAACAATATTAATTAATTAAAAACTACATTTTTAATGATTTTTTGAAGTTCTGTTGGGTATTTACATTTTTCTGGCAATCAAATGAACGCATAACATTTAATTTATCTTTTAATCATGAAATTAAACTTTTTTGTCAAACAATCTGCTGCACAACAGAGCTTTACTGTTAAAGGTGCCCTACAATCAAAAATGTAATTTATATTGGCATAGTTAAATAACAAGAGTTCAGTACATGGAAAAGACATACATTGAGTTTCAAACCCCATTGCTTCCTCCTTCTTATATAAATCTCATTTGTTTAAAAGACTCCCGGAAAACACGTGGATCTCAACACAACACCGACTGTTACGTAACTGTAACGAGGCAGACTCTGAATAATCCATATGCAGCTTTATTAGAAAATCGTAGTCGTACAGGCTAGGGTCAAACAACGGCAAAGGCAATATAGGAGGCAAGGCAAACTCAGTATCTGGAACAGGCAAGAAGTCAGGGCTGGCGGCAGACAGGGTAGGGTAAACCAGATGGCAGACAAACAGAACACAAGGCAGGCAGCGAGCTAGATCAGAGTAGTCAAGGCAGTCCAAGGTCATACACAAGATAAACAAACACAGGGGAATAAACGCTCAGAATTGTTGGCCGGGGCAAAACAAGACTTCGCGACTGGCAGTGGGTACAAGAGTCTTTTATAGTCCAGGAAGATATGGATCAGGTGGCGAGCTAATCAGGGGAGCAAAGGATAGTGGGTAATGGAGTCCGGGGATGGTTAGTATTCAGGAGATGGCGCCCTCAGGTGGCGATCGGAGGGAGCCACAGAGGTTGTATTCGTGACAGAGCCCCCTCCCTGTGAGCGGCTCCTGAAGCGAGGAGGCGGGTGGCGCCGGGGTCTTCCACGCGGTCGAGGGGCCGGATGCTCCGGATGGGTCCTGTGGAATTCGGCGATGAGGTTGGGGTCCAGGATGTCGTTGCCGTTGACCCAGGACCGCTCCTCCGGGCCAAACCCCTCCCAGTCCACTAGATACTGCAGCAAGCGGCCCCGGCGCCTGGAGTCCAGTAGTTCGTGGACCTGGTAAGCCCCCTCACCTTCGATGATGAGGGGAGGAGGTCTCTGGTCACCGACCCCCTCTAGGTTCTCCCCTCCTCTCGGACCACCTGCGGGCTTAAGCAGAGAGACATGGAAAGTGGGTGAGATACGGTATTCAGGAGGTAAAGCTAGACGGAAGGATACTGGAGTGATTTGACGGATGACCTTGAATGGACCCACGTACCTAGGGTTGAGTTTCTTGCAGGGAAGTTGAAGACGAAGATTCCGGGTGGACAGCCAGACCCACTGACCAGGAAGATAACCAGGAGCTGGACGACGGGTTCGGTCTGCTTGTTCCTTCTGACGCCTGAGTGCTCTTTGTAGATGAACGTGAGCCTCGTTCCAGACTGCCTCACTTCTGCGAAGCCAGCTGTCCACAGCGGGCAGATCGGTGGGTTCGCCGGACCACAGGAACAGTGGTGGCTGGTATCCCAGGATACACTTGAAGGGCGTGAGACCCGTAACAGGTTTCAGGAGCGAATTCTGAGCATACTCGGCCCAGAACAGATACCGACTCCAATCGGACTGATTCTGGTGGCAGTAGGAGCGGAGGTAACGGATAAGTTCTTGGTTCATTCGCTCTGCCTGGCCATTGGCCTCTGGATGGTAGCCAGAAGTGAGGCTAATGTTGACGTTGAGCTTCTGGAAGAAGGCCGACCACAGGCGTGAGGTGAATTGGGGCCCTCTATCGGAGACAATGTCTTCGGGAAGACCGTAGAGCCGGAATACTTGGTTGCACAGTTGTTCAGCTGTCGGACGCTAGGGCGGACGGTAGTTTGGGCAGGGGAATGAACCGACAGGCCTTTGAGAATCGATCCACCACGGTGAGGATGGTGGTGAGACCCTGGGAGTTTGGTAAGTCCGTCACAAAGTCTATGGTAATGTGGGACCATGGCCGTTGAGGTATGGGCAGCGGTTGAAGAAGGCCGGCAGGCAGTTGTCGGGGTGACTTGGTGGTTTGACAAATGGCACAGTTCTGAACGTAATGGATTATGTCTGACTGCAGGGAAGGCCACCAGAAACGGTTATTAACCAGTTGTGCAGTGGCGGCGATACCGGGATGGCCAGAGCTGGGGGAGGTGTGTATCATGTGCAATACTCGCTGACGAAAAGATGCAGGTACGTAAGTGAGTGTCGTAGGGCATTCGGCCGGTGAGGGATCTGTGAGTTGAGCGTTGGTAATCTCTGTCATAATGTCCCACTGTATAGGTGCCAGGACGATGGTTGAAGGGAGAATGGGCTCTTTGGTGGGTGGTGAGGCTGTAGATTCGAACTGGCGTGAGAGAGCATCAGCTTTGATATTCTTGGATCCAGGGCGGTAGGTCACAGTGAACACGAAGCGAGTAAAGAACAGCGCCCATCGAGCTTGGCGGTGGTTAAGACGTTTGGCGGCTCGCAAGTATTCCAAATTGCGGTGGTCGGTAAGTACTGTGAACGGGTGCTTACTTCCCTCCAGCCAGTGTCGCCATTGTTCCAGAGCGGCCTTGATTGCCAGAAGTTCCCGATCTCCCACATCATAATTTTGCTCAGCAGGGGTGAGTTTGCGTGAATAAAAGGCGCAAGGAAACATCTTGGGTGGACTGCCATGCCGCTGGGAAAGTATAGCCCCAATGCCTGTGTTGGAGGCATCTACCTCTACAATAAACTCGCGTTCGGGGTCAGGATGGTGAAGAATGGGAGCTGTGGTGAATAACTGTTTCAGGTTCTGAAAAGCTTCGGAAGCGACACTGGACTTGAAGTTCCCTTCTTCAACATTGAAGTGAGTGGGGCGGCGACCAGACTGAAGTTTCTGATGAAACGCTGATAGAAATTGGCGAACCCCAGGAAACGTTGGAGCTCCTTAATGTTAGACGGCAGCGGCCATCTCACTACTGCTTGAACCTTCTGGTCATCCATGGCCACCCCGTCCGCGCTGATTATGTATCCCAGAAATGAAGTGGAAGTCTGATGGAACTCACATTTTTCAAGCTTAGCGTATAGATGATGATCAATGAGTCGTTGGAGGACAGCGCGGACCTGCTGGATGTGTTCCGTGAGGGTGTTGGAGTAGACCAGGATATCATCAATGTATACGATGACCCACTTGTTGAGCATGTCCCGGAATACATCATTTATGAATGCTTGAAAGACGGACGGACTGTTGACCAGGCCGAACGGCATGACCCGATATTCGTAGTTCCCAGTGGTGGTTGAGAAAGCCGTCTTCCACTCATCCCCCTCCCGGATGCGGATGAGATTATAGGCACTCCGGAGGTCTAGTTTAGTGAAGAAGCGGGCTGATCGAAGTTGTTCTAGGGCTGCGGGGACCAGAGGTAAAGGGTAGCGGAATTTCACTGTTATTTCGTTGAGACCCCGGTAGTCAATACAGGGTCTTAAGCCCCCGTCCTTCTTCTTAACGAAAAAGAACCCAGCGGATGCGGGGGAGGTTGATGGACGAATGAAGCCCTTTGCCAGTTCCTCCTCGATGTAGCGCTGCATAGCTTCCGATTCAGGCTGTGACAGTGGGAAGATGCGGCCCCTCGGTGGCATGGAACCAGGAAGGAGATCGATGGCACAGTCACTGGGACGATGGGGTGGTAGTTGGGCAGCTTGGATCTGTATAATCACTGGGTAGTTGGTCACAGATAGATGAAGATTCGTCAGTGCGTGGACGCGTGGGGGACTGGATACAGGTCTTATGGCATTCCTCGGACCAGTGAGTTATCTGATTGTCAGCCCAGGAGATCTGTGGATTGTGTCTGCGCAGCCAGGGTAATCCGAGGATGATTTTGTGGGGAGTCGATGATGAAGAAGCGTAATGTCTCTCTATGAAGTGAACCGACCTGCAGGATGATGTCATCGGAGGTGAACTTCACCTGTCCAGTCCCCAGGGGGCGTCCGTCTAACGCTGCCACTGACAACACAGAATTACAAGGAATTAGAGGAATGTCTAGACTTGGCGAAATTGCGATCCATGAAATTGCCTGCGGCCCCAGAATCGATCATGGCAAGCGTGTGCATGGATTCATCTTTATACATCAATTCAGCCAGAATTTCAATAGTAGATGAGGCAGGAGAGGAACTCACCGTAGACGAAGTGTGACTGGGAGGACGAGTGGGGCACGAGGATCTCATGTGGCCAGGCTGACCGCAGTAGAGGCACAGCCTTTGTTGAATCCGCCTCTCACGCTCCTCAGAAGACAGGTGAGTAGAGCCGATCTGCATGGGTTCAGCCTCCGCTGCGGCAGGTGTGGGTAGAGGCATGGATGTGGTTGGGGTATAACGGGCTGGACGGCGTGAACGGATCAGATTATCAACACGGATAGCCAGTTCAATGTAGCTGTTGAGAGAGCGTCCCTCATCACGGCATGCCAACTCCGACTGCAACTCAGTGTTTAATCCCTTACGAAAGAGCAGTTTAAGGGTGTCATCAACCCATGAAGTCTGTGCCGCGAGTGTGCGAAATGTCAGAGCATAATCCGCAGCAGTTTGTCTGCCCTGACGAAGAGCCAAAAGCAACTCACCAGCCTCCTTGCCGCCTTCAGCGTGCTCAAACACCTCACGGGAGTGTCGCAGGAATTCCTCTAATGATGTAAACGAAGATTGGCCATTTTGCCATACCGTGGTCAGGGTTCCTACGCGGTTTGGAAAAGTATGGAAAAGTATGGAATTTGATTTGAGTTTTTTCCAGGTCTGGAAAAGTATGGAAAAAAGAAATCAGAGTATGGAAAAATATTTGTGTTTCCAGACTATTGCCTCTATTCAGTTTTCTAATTTATTATACCTGCAAACTAGTCACTTTGTGGCGAAATTAGCAGTTTTGAATCAAAATACATCATTTATGTGAATCGTTTACATCCGAAGAGTTATTTTTTCGGGGTAAGTGACTGTGTGACACAAGATTCTCATAAGAATTGCAAATGGGGTTACTATTTTTCCATAGACTGGAGTTAGTCACGATCTGTGTCTGTGCTCTGTGGCGTGACAGATCGCTGTAGCGCTCGTGAACCAGCCATCTCTTTGACTTTACTAGTTACAACACAAAATGATTGAACATCTGAAGGTATGTTGAAAGATACAGTACAACTTACCAAAATCTGTCATGTCACATGCAATCGATTAATCAGCGTTTCAACCGCAGAAAGGCGTCAATAAAACAGCTTGTAAAAATGTCACATTTAGCCTACCTCAGAAAAGCCTTACAATGTCCAATAACTCATCATTTAGCTACAAAAATGAACTTTGAGAGGAGCATTTTGCTAAATATATGCTCTATAGGCTATTACATATTCATTGTATTTGTACTTAACATGTGCTTCTATATTGAATACATAAATCTGTTTTATGACAGTCACCATTTAAATGTTTAGGCCTACATAAAAAGAGTAGAAAAATAATTGTCACTTTTATTATAACGTTATAATAAAAACTTCCTTATGTGTAAGTTAGCCTATATGTAAGTAACTTACGATCAATTTAACCTAATATTATAATGACGTACCAGCTGTGGTTCCCTGTATTGTTTACAGCATTAGTTGAGAGATTTTTTTCTTTGAGGAAATTTGCCATGTACTGTACCTGATAGGCCCAAATTAATCAACACTGAATCAAAGGTAATCAAATCAGCTTCTGAATCAAAATCGCATTCGATTGTGAAATTTGTCAATGCTCAGCCCCGGTGCCAAAATGTTTTATTTTTTATTTTTTACTTGAAGCAAATGTTGTTTTTTCCATTTATTTTCTTTTCAGAGTGCACCAGAATGCTTCCTTTACATGTTAAAATGCAAAAGTGCAAAAATATTCTCCTGGGGGAGGATGCCCCCAGACCCCCTACAACTATCTACTTTCTACATGTCAACTTTTTCACCTCTCTTCACTTTGAAAATATGTTTATAGAGTTACGAATTTCTAAAATATTACGGAAACTGCTTGTGCTACTCATACTCGTAGGCTACTCTATAAAAATACTTTGATACATATAATATATATACATATAATGTTTCATATATTATATGTATATATGATATATGATATATGATAATATATGATACATATAATGTCGAGAACAGAGCAGATGGATAAATCACAGAAGGATCTCTATAAAGGAAATGTATCGAATTAATAGACAAATTAAATATTCACGCCTATGTAGCGAGTGGTATGGCCGGAAAGGGAAACAAACTAAGTCATGCCAACTTGTTAAACGGAATATATTAGTACTTGTAGATTTTATCCCCAACAAAAGTTACACAGGTACGTGGTTTTTAAGAAGAGAAGGGCCTAGACATGAATACTAAATACAAAACTTTATTTCAACAATCAAACACTAATTTAAAAATCACTAAAAGACTGTAGGACCCGGACTACAAACATGAAGCAGTGACATTTCCTCTCTCAAGATCCATTAATCAGTTCATGTGAGTACAGTGGTTCAATATTAATATTATAAAGCGGCGAGAATATTTTTGGTGCGCCAAAAAACATAGAAAAGGAGACCGAGGCTCACCAATGGCAGAAATCGTTTGGAAGGAGGTCTGGAAATTTGAGTATGGAAAAGTATGGAATTTTTAAATGGAAAATGTGTAGGAACCCTGCGTGGTGGCCCATTCCAATGCCCTCCCGGTGAGTAAGGAACACACGAAAGCTATGCCACTCGCATCATTGGGGTACAGAGCCGGTTGTTGAGACAGGAACAGAGAGCATTGTAGCAGGAAACCTTTGCATCGAGCGGGTGAACCGTCGTACTTTTCCGGGAAGGCTAGGCGGGGGCTGCTAGTGGAAGCGACAGGTGTGGCAGACGCCGTGGGTGGCGTGGTTGATGGCGGATTGGCGTCAGCTGGCGGGGAGCGCATACTCTGCAGGGTTTTGACTAGCTCCTCTGTGATCGAGGTGAGACGAGTAAGTTGCTGTTGGTGGACAGCTAAAACACTTGCCTGAGTAGAAAGCTCAGTCGACAGACGCTGTAAAGCCGCTGGATCTTGGTCTGCCGAAGTCTTCTGAATAATCCATATGCAGCTTTATTAGAAAATCGTAGTCGTACAGGCTAGGGTCAAACAACGGCAAAGGCAATATAGGAGGCAAGGCAAACTCAGTATCTGGAACAGGCAAGAAGTCAGGGCTGGCGGCAGACAGGGTAGGGTAAACCAGATGGCAGACAAACAGAACACAAGGCAGGCAGCGAGCTAGATCAGAGTAGTCAAGGCAGTCCAAGGTCATACACAAGATAAACAAACACAGGGGAATAAACGCTCAGAATTGTTGGCCGGGGCAAAACAAGACTTCGCGACTGGCAGTGGGTACAAGAGTCTTTTATAGTCCAGGAAGATAAGGATCAGGTGGCGAGCTAATCAGGGGAGCAAAGGATAGTGGGTAATGGAGTCCGGGGATGGTTAGTATTCAGGAGATGGCGCCCTCAGGTGGCGATCGGAGGGAGCCACAGAGGTCGTATTCGTGACAGTAACAGTCGGGATCATAAATATGTATGACCCCAATATTTGCATATATACCAGCCCATGTTCAAGGCATTAGACAAGGAAAGGCAGTATTAACGTCTGGATCTGTGCACAGACAAGGTAAGCAAGCAAGAACAACAGCGAAAAATGGCAGATGGAGCAACAATAACTGACATGATCCATGATTACATGATATTTTTAGTCATATTTGTAAATTGTCTTTCTAAATGTTTCATTAGCATGTTGCTAATGTACTGTTAAATGTGGTTAAAGTTACCATTGTTTCTTACTGTATTCACGGAGACAAGAGAGCCGTCGCTATTTTGATTATTAAACATGTGCAGTCTGTATAATGCATAAACAACTTCATTCTTTATAAATCTCTCCAACAGTGTAGAATTAGCCGTTAGCCACAGAGCATAGCCTCAAAATCATACAGAATCAAACGTAAACATCAAAATAAATACTTTACTCACATAATTCGAAGCATGCATACAGCATGCATGACGAACATCTTGTAAAGATCCATTTGAGGGTTATATTAGCTGTGTGAACTTTGTAAATGCCCTGTATTATAGTCGGAAGCTCAGTGGCAGGGAGCACGCGATTTAAAGGGGCGGCGCTACCAAAATCAGTGTAAAGTTAATGATGCCCCAAAATAGGCACCTTTAAAATTAAAACATGGAAGAAACACTGAGATTATTGTTTCAAATATATTTGAATAATTTATTATTAAATTAATTTATCTAAATTCTACTGTACAGTAGTAATATGTTTCTGTCAAGTTAAATCAAACTTATTTTGACAGGTTGCCTAGACCTTTGAGTTTCTCTGTGTTTATGACGGTAGTTTTTTCAAACGAAGCGGTTAAATGCTGGTGAATCGACTTTCAGAGCAGCTCTGGAGATAATTTTGTGCATTCATATAGTGAGGCGACAGAGGATGAAAACACTGCAAGCGTCACACGTGCTTCAGTGTGTGTGAGGCGGTGTGAGGTAAATTAAACTGTGCTTCCACATCATTCATTTCAGAGTCACACAGGCATGCAGGATTCATGTTTAAATAGTCTTTTTGCAGTTTAATATTCACAGTCACTAGTCTATATCGCGATTTAATTTACGTGTACTGACCTGCTTTTAATTCATTCATCAAAAATTTGACAAATTCTGTGACATTCCGCGTTATATAGTAAATTCTGTTTTAATGACTGGATTCCACGATTCCATCCGCATTTTCTGCATCGCGGAAATCATAGGGCCCTATACAACAAACGGCTGGTAGGGACTACAATGAGTTTCTTCCCGGGTTAGTGACATGATGAACCCTAAAATTTCCCTTAACCCTGCCCCCGAGAACATGCAACAAAGGAGGTGAGGCCATGTTGGTCTGCTTTAGAGAAGAGGAAGAGGAAGAGGAAGAGTTGTTGTAGAGTGTTGTTGCCATGCCATCATGTTACCCCGGACTGCTTCATAAATGAGGGTCAATTCAATGCTGGATTTGAACAAAAGATTATGATGGCACATGCTAGTCAATGAGTTGAATCAACTCCACACCAACTACATACATTTGTCCAGTAACCATTCAGAAACATCGCTGAAAATGTTGTAAAAAGTTCGTCGAGACAAACTTTAGGTTGGCTTGAAAAAGCCGGTCCAGAAAGTTTGAAGAAGTGAATGTTGTAACTTCTTCCTGAGTCTCTCCACCAGTGTCCGACTCCGGTTTGAACAATGTAAGGCTGAACACCGTTACTGACAATCATCATTTGTCTGCGTAAGATTCTTCAGCTTTGTTGTTGTTGACCAAATGAAGCACAAGCTGTTAAAGGCTCCGCCTTCTTCTGGAAATTGGCAGCTCATTTGCATTTAAAGGGACACACACACAAACGAGGTGTTTTTGCTTACACCCAAATAGAAGCCTATTAAATAATAAGCTATAACAATGATCTGTGGGGTATTTTGAGCTGATACTTCACAGACACATTCTGGGGATACCAGAGACTAATATTACATCTTGACATTACAGGACCCCTTTATAGAAAACTATCATAAAAAGGCAGTAGAACAAACTACAGAAGAAGCTGTGTGTACATTCATGTAAAATGGCAAATATATTGTTTGGGGGGGGGGGGTGAATGTGCACTCATGCACTCATAGTGTACTTCAAATTTTATAAATTTTATAAATTATAAATTTAATAAATTTTGGTTTGACTATGTTCAAGTGATTGTTTTTCCAATAAGTTTGGTTTTAGTTTGTTATTTGATGCTATAAAGATGGGGAGTAACATCATGATTGACAGCTGTGTTTGCGATTGAGTCTGCGGGAGCATAAGTATGGGCGGGACTTTGATACCGCGGCTCTACCTCAGGATCACTACTGTACACACTCAAGCTCAAAATGACTTATTCGGCAACGACTTTTGGCTTCATTTTTCTATGGTTGAAGGATTCACAGTCTATGATGCCAATTTATACTTTTCTCCACAAAGAAATGTAGGCTATATATTATTTTATTCTACCTACTCAAAGTAAGATTTTGAAAGCCAGCTTAGACACAGCATACTTTAGCAGTAACCGTTTTAATATTTGCTTGACTAATTACTAGGATAGACCCTATTAATACCTGCAATTCATGCAAGCAACCATCAATGTTAGGAAAAACATGTCAGTAAACAGAAAAATCTCAGTTCAGTAAATAATATTCATCTCAACTATGCAAAACAAATGCGCGTTTACCCCCTATAAATCAAAGCCAGTCAGAATACAATCCTAGTTGGTTAACATCAGAGAAATGTCGGTGTGCTGGAAGCAACCATTTGCAAAGTGTCAAATTTAATTTTTCCCCAACATTAAGGTAAACAAGCACAGCACTCATGGATCTGTTAAAAGGCAAGCGTCCCTTTAGGAGGGGAGGAGAAGCGTCTTGTTAAGAATCAATTTGTGTGGACAGCCGTACAAATGGCAGCGAGACACAAAGTTGTCTTTGGCATACGCCGACGTGATTGATGGCTGCACACCTGCGCCGTAAATCCTCCTGACAATGCTGAGACGGATCTCCTGCATGCGTTCTTTCTCTCGCTCGCACAATCACACACCCCATCCCGTATCCCCAAAGCTCTCGCATCAATTTTTTCTTTCCTTTTTTTTAATAGATATCCAAAACACATCGCTCGCCCCCCTCTTTTATGTTCGGCATTGTAATGGGCAAACACACACAGCCAACACATAAATATGCTTATCAGACACTTTATATGTAAATTCTCAGAGAGCAATGAGTGGCAGGGAGTTTATATTGTGAGGCTGTTACAAAAATTAAAAAGCTATCCTTAGTGAATACCAAATGAAGTAATTTCTTAGAATAGGAAAAATCTTGTGTTTCCTTGCATTTTTTAGAACGATCAAATCTAATCGTGTACAACAAAGACTGTAGCAGGCTGTAGTTTTTAAACCCAGAATTTGCAGTGCAAGACAAAAACATTCTGTTATGAGGAGGCCCCATGGGCATCTTTTAAAAGCTGCCGCCTTAATCAAACATGATTTGCTCTCATGTGCCATCTTTTGTTTTTAATGTAAGGAAGGCCTCGCTCCTCTCAGAGGAAAATTTCCACAGCTCAGAAAACAAATGTTCAGTACTGATTTTCTTTGAATTACAGTTTAGGAAATTGCACTTTTGGTCATTTCAATGATTGTCCAGTTCAGTTCCTATTCCAAATTGTGAATTGAAAAGAAGAAGTTCTAAATTTGGCCCATCCCTGCTCTGTTTTCTTAAGCTGAAAATATACTTTTTTATTATTTTTATTTTTTTTATGCATACTCCAGAGTTGAAAGTATACTTCGTTTGACTCGTACACTTACACAAGCATTCGATGCATTGCAGTTTTGAGCAATCTCTCACCATGGGTTACAACTCATGTAAATATATTTGTATTCTTTCATGCTAGATTTGTACAAATGAGGGTACTTTCTAACCTCTTTGCACAATCTCTCATCTATGAAGGCCTCCATTGTCGCTGTATCTTGCACACATTCCGGTCTGTTCGGGGCTGGATTTCCAGATAACGTTGTCTATACTGAAGTTATACCATTTCTGAACTAGACCTTAGGAGGTTGATTGATGTATATTTTCTTAAGTGCAATATTACATTGGTTGATATCGATGCCTCAAGAATCGATAATTTACTCTATGCAGGGGCTGCTTCACTGCATTATGTGATAAAGCGGTGGTCTTTATAAAAGAAGCACTTCAGAAGTTGAAACTGCATTTATCAGGACTCATGGGATCTTATAAAAATAATCCAAATTGCAAATCTATATTGTAATTTATCTATATTTTGGGGGCTCTATATTCTAGCTGCTAGATTCTAACTCCCAGCATGAGTTTAAGGTGACAATTATTTTAGAACGTATTAATTCCTTGGAGACGCGTCATGCAGCTGGCATATGTAGGTCTTGTGTTTATATCTTTTTTCCTTTTTTATTCAAAATATTCACAAACTTGTTAACTATATCATGAATTTTATGATATATATATTTTTTTTAAATGTGGAATCGAATGTGTTTGAGTTTGCACAACTATTCAGAGCTGTCAGATTTACGAAATGTTCCCCGAAATACAAACAAGTATGTTTCCGGTGAACTGGGAGAAGATTAGAGTAAACTTTATATTTTATATTTGGGGGAGTGTTTGGGTACATTTGGTCCCCATAACATAGGTTTTACCAGGAACACACAAAGATGGTAATATCCGAAATCCATGCCGGGACATGTTTTTGTCTCCATGAGGAAAGTAGCTTATAAATCTTACAGAATGATGCTTCTAGAATATGTAAAAATTCAGAAAGGTTTCTGTGATGGCTAGGTTTAGGGGTAGGGTTAGGGGGTAGAATATACAGCTAGTATAGTATAAAAATCATTATGTCAATGGAATGTCCCCATAAAACATGAAAACCCAACGTGTGTGTGTGTGCGTGTGTGTGCGTGAAAGAGACAGCCGTAAAGAAAGGAGCGATAAAACAGTCAGTGACAGAAATATTGAGAAAGAAAGGCTGAGAGAAAGAGAGAAAAAAAAAAAAAAAACAATCACCTGTTCAGAATTCACTTCAGCTTTGCACATCCACAGAACGTAACAGGAGTTGACAGAAGAGGAATTTCCACAAGAATAACATCCAAACTTGACACAAGATGGGGTGAATATTAGATTTACCCTGTTGTAGCATGTTAGTGTCCTTATGATTTTCCTGCCGTAACAGATAGGTATAAATAATTAACCACCTTTTTTCTCTCAAATCGGTTCAGTTGGAAAGAAAAGAAATAAAGAGAAAACAATCATGTTAATCATACCACAGCACGCTTGAAATTAGCAACATGTTGCAGGTATTTCAAGGTTTTTCAAAATAATTAATAATAATGCAACAGCCAGTACGTTAGTCAGATAAAATGTTTTATGGAGGCATAGGACACTTCATATTTCTAGCCTATAAAATATGTCATTAATGCTGTGCTTGCTGAAGCCATTTATGCGTTTTACAGCATAAATTTGTGGTGCAAAAGGGCAGAAATCACACTAGTGACAGATGAAGGGCAGCTGTGGTGGCAACGTCCCTTTATCAAATGATGCAAATGCCCAACTGTGGCTAAGGCACTTGATTAGGCACCAGGGGCCCAATCAGGGTTCTGGATCTTGCTCGCTCCCTAGGTGATTGGCTAATAAGAAATGCATGAAAAGGTACAGACACAGCATGTGGCAAGAGAGGCTGCACATTCTGGATTGTTCTGCATCTCAGCACCTACCGGTGACACCTGGAGACTGCTGATGAAGCGAACAAACGGACAAAAAAAAAAAAAAAATGCAACAGCAAACAAAACATAATGAAATCAGACTTTCATATTTTAGAGTTGCATGTAAGCTTTGCATGGGAAAAACTGTAGCAGTGAGCACAAGAATACAAAATCTAAAAAAAAAAAAAAAAAAAAAAAAAAAAAAAAGTTGTTAAACAATTGCAACTACACGGATTAAGAAAAAAATTATTGTGTGCCTTATATTATTTATGTTTATTCATATAAATAAATTGATTTTATATTCATTCATTTAAATAAGTAAATACATTTCATATTCATTCATTCATATAAATGTTATATTTATTCATTCATCATTAACCTGATCTGATCAGCGAACAATGTTTACAGCATTTAATTTTGGTAAATTGAAGCTCAGTGAGAACCAAAGAGATTCATTCTCACGTGTATTGCCAGTATGTTTGAGCTTCCACAAAAACCAATGAGATTTGTTCTTGCACATCAAGCAAGTATATGGTTGAGTTTCTGTTTGCTGATCAATGTTTATATGTGAATAAAAATCACAAATTAATTCTGTTCATCATATAAAATGATCGAGTCTGACTTTGACTAAACCACTCGGATTTATCATACAATCTCTTTATGAACATTTTGATGCACCACCATTCTTTGTCAGTTCCAAAGATGAAAGAATTAAAGTCTTACATGTTTGGAATGACATAAGTGTGAGTAAATGATGATAGAATTTTCATTTTCGGGTGAACCAACTCTTTAAGTGGTCTTTCATTTCAGTAATATTTAGGCCTACCCCTGATTAAAGATTTTTCTAGTTGACTAGCAGTCGTTCATTTAACCCATTAATAAAATAAATCACAAGTTTATATTAATTTAATTACTTAAATATATACTGTCTGAACATATAGCCTATTCCACACTCAGGCGCACACTTAAAGCTAGCCATAAAGCACTTGAAAAAGTAATGAATATAAATGTGTCAGAAAAATATCAAGGAGACATTTCAATTGTTTATTAATAATCTAGTGTTTTCTGAGTCAGTGTCAGCTGCAAAGATGAAGTTAACGATGCAGACTCGCCATCTCCGCAGTGCACTCGAGAAATGCACATTTCATATGGATTACATAATCAGAGAGTATTTGTTTTCGATTTGAATTGGTTTGTTTAAAAGTAGAAATTTCAAGCTTTAGATAAATTTCTTATGTCTGTGAGGCAAGTAGTCTATACGCTGAGTTTTGGTTCATTTTTGTGAACGCTCCAGTTCACGGAGACCGAGATGGCAGAAAGCACATCCTGTTTGTTTTCTTTATTTTACAAAAGCACAATGTTTTGTTGTTATTGTGAGTTTACACAAATAAAAGTAGATACTTAACAGTGTTGAACAATGCATTATCAGTATGACCAAAAATGGCAGAGATTTTTAAAGGGGATATCTAATGTTATTTCATGCATTCTGACTCATTTACACTGTATTTCTGTGCCAAATACACTCCTTCCGGAACAGCGTGTGCACACATCAACCAGAGCGAGAGCAAGAACACGCCCATCAACGTGCTTAATTCGGGTTACGGAAGTCTTCGGCAGCGCTGTACAGCACATGGTCAAGAAATAATCATTCTGTTTTTAGCACGAAATCAACAATGTCGCCAAAGAAAGAAGTGTGTTTTTGCTTATGAGAGAAAGATAACCTTGTTTAGCTTCCCAAAGAACCCAGCATTAAGGGAACAATGGATGCAGTTTGTTTTTGTGTTTGTTTGCTCATTTCAGTGACAAATGTTTTAGAAACAAGGCCCAGTTCGACATTGGATTGGCAGATTTTTTGAAACTGAAAGACTTGAGTGGTCCCAGCGATAAAAGATCCCAGTCAGTAAAGTAAAGTAAAGTGGTAAGTAAAACTGCATCAAATTCTCTGTGTTTTGTTTATATTATATGCACTTACGTGCTGACTGCAAACAACACAAACGTATGGTGAATCAAATGTTATAATGCAATGATGTATTGTGTGTGTTTAAATACATTTGTTTAGCTGACTACCATAAGTGTTGTGACTCTTTAGCTCCACCCACGGTATGCCTCTAGGAGCTCGACTGTTTTCGGAAAGAAGCAGTACAGCTGGATCTGTCCTTTAAAAAAATCTGATAAAACTAAAGACTCTTCAGAGATATGAAAGATGCAATACTACTCTATAGGTTCTCAAGATTAACATGAGATTGGCAGAAACTAAGTATGTTATGTCCCCTTTAAGTTGTTTCCGCTGTTATCAGGAAAAAAATTCAAGCGATAGCGCCGGCGCCTCCATGTCGTGCAGTAAGTATGCAAATGCTTAATCTTCCACACTCACAAAAACTTGGATATACGGCTAATATTTATCTAGGTTAATGTTAGAGCAAGGTGAGCGGCCAACCAAGTAAAGTTTCTAATAACGTTTCAAATGATAAGCCATATTTGAGATCGATGATATTGAGAATCGAACCTGCAGCCTTCGGGTTACCAGTCTGACTCTCTAACCATTAGGCCATGACTGCTATCAGGGGATTAGGGGGCACGACGGAGACAAATCAGACACAATTATTTGTCATATCTAACAAATAATATTTAAAACTCACTCTGAGGTCAGCAGGACCCTCCCCAATGGACCAGCCTGTGCAAGGGCCTCAGTTACTATCAGATAAGGCTTAGTTTACTGCCCCGAAGTATGTGGCCACGTGGAAAAGCAGAGGCAAAGAGACTCATAGCCCTCAAAACAGACTTCCCAGCAATTTATAGATGAACTGATCTATAAATGAACATGCATCCCAGGACATTGTGTTTATGATTATGACTGTTTTGAGTAGTGTTTTTTGGATGGAATTTCTCTTTTATGCATATTTTATGAAAAGAACCAATGGTTGCCTACTCTGATTACACTGCAGCTGCGGGGTGCTGCCTGTGGGCCTGCAAGGCCTGTAGGCCTAAACCTGCCCCCACCATGTGCTTAATCTGGAGAGAAAGAACTCTTTCCTACTACAAGAGTCAAATTAACATTAAAAACTAAAAACTAAAAACATGAAAAAAAAAATCAACGAAAACAACGTTGGACAGGCAAATCTAGTGGTCTCGCAAATCCAGCCGCTTCGCTTCTGAAATGCTTCTGGTGTGAGTTGACACCACTCAGAGGACGGAACAAAACTATGCCGAAGCCGTAACGCAACGCACACGCGTGCAGTGTAAACGAGGGGTTAGAAGCAGCGCGCTGCACGCACACTGCCCCCTGCTGTCGCACATTAGGAAATATAGCTGGCACTCAAAGTACCGGTACTAATAAAATGAAGAACCGGACCGTTTTTAAAAGCAGGGTATCGCGATACCTTTCTAGTACCGGTATATCATGCAACACTAGTGTGAACTTGAATGTATATATAGTTCACATACATGGCATGCATAAAATTGGAGTATTTACATTACCAGGATACCATTCAAAACTGTTTTGTGTAAGTGTGAGACTGTATGCATGTGTACAGAATTTGTATTTATCAGTGTTGAAATTGATTCAAGTAAAAACGGTGAAGAAGCATAGCATGTGTAAGTTTATTAATTTAATATAATCATTTACAGAAGTACTACAATGTTGAACTCCCATCATATCGCCAGGATAATAATCCTCCAGTCTAAAATAAACGCGTTTTTCAAAGAACATGCAGAAGTGAAGTCCCGTCTCTTCACCTGCACAAAACAAACCCCGGCACGGAAGATAGCAGCGTAGTTTTTCTTGTTAGTAAACCTCTGGACTCGATGTCCTGACAGGCTGAAGTTTGTGCAACCTCCACAAACACAATAATTTACCATTACGATGATAAATAGAATACAAAAACTACCGAAAACACACTGATTCACGGCGGCTGTTGCTAAATACCAATATATTCTGCACTGAATCAACACAGAGCTCTGCGAACAGCTCCCTGTAGTGACGTAAAATGACGCGACGCTGAAAAAAAAAAGCGTTTTTTATAGAGACCGTCACTTTATCTACTAAATTAATGCCCTTATGTCTCACAAAACATTTTTAAACCCTGCAGTACCTTTTTATATGGTATTTTTGTACAAGGTTATATATTCATCTCGAAAAAAATGTTAAACCTGCAATATGCACTTTAAGTTGTTTCATATTTCTTCATCCAACGCAGAAGATATTGATTACAACTTCGGACCAAACCATCAAGGATTTCTCCTCAGCCCGCAGATCCGATGCTCGTCAACAGCTAAAGGCATTTTGCAAGTATCGTACATTTGATCAATCAAGTATTAATTTGTGAACCCCCTTTGTTAGCAAAGGTGCTTTATTACTGAGAAAACTGATGGTCCTTCAAGCTTGTTTAATTAGCCTTTCTCATCACTCCATTCCCCTGTTATGATACGGTTCAAATTAATTTCCACTCTCTCATTTCCTATGTATGCATGAATTGTATGTATGTGTTTGTTAGATTAGTTATGTGTTTGTGATTTAGTTAATAAAACTTGTGCACAATACATATTGGTTCTGTCTCCCTGTCTGCAATAGATTGTCTCTTAAATGATCTAGATCTTATTACCAGCTCTAAGCACTGTAAATGCTAAGAAAGAATTATTTTTCTGTGTTCACAGGATGAATTGATTGATTAAGTGTAATGTTAGCATAGCTACATCATGTTAATCTGAGTAACTGTTTCAAAAATTCATAATTAATCAATGAATAATCATGAGTTATGAATAATTATTAATATTTCCCCTTTGAGCTGATTTGCGACAGGTTGCAATATTAATAGTGATACGTGCCCTACTAAACACTACTAATAAACTGGGAATGCCTGTGGCAGTTTGCTCTCATACAAAATGCCTGTGGCAGGAACACTGTGGCTCTATGCATTTTAAACGGAGCCTGAAAATCCAGATGGAATGCTCCATTGTCATAATCTGTCCAGTGATCAGCAATCACGAGCGGTGGAACCAAAGTCAAGTTGTCCTAACAGATGATGTGGTGCCGTAAACACTGAATCTCTTTCCTTACACAATTAAAGAGTGAGCTTATTGATTTCCAATGGGCCGCTCAGGTGACTCTGCATCGGCTGCCAGCTGTCACAATGAGCCCAGGGTAAGGTGACCAGTTCCTCTCTCTTTACCTTTGTCTCTCACACTCTATAGACTGTTGGTGTCCTCAGCCAGGTACATATAGGACATGGAGTTCCAATGAAAGTGCCATTGCAGCATTTTAAGAGGCGGCACTTCCAAACGCTCTTCTTCATTAGCTAATGTGACGGAACAGGATCAACATTTGAGACTGAGATTAAAACCTTATACTGCTAAATGGGGGTCATTCTCATGGGTAAAAAGTCACATGAATGTCAAGATGACATGCATTTTTTCACAAGCTCTATAACAAATATTTACAATAAAAACTCTAGAATAGTACTCTAGAATAGTACTAGTTGGTCTATGATGTTAAACTGCCTAGTGAGAAAATTGTTCTGCCACAGCTAAGCAATAAAGAATAAAGAAATAAACACACACACACAAACACACACACACACACACACACACACAAGGATGTTTGTTCAGGATTCATAGCAACAGAATTTTCCCAACAAATAAAACACTGGCGACAGACACACAGCCCCTCGCCATAAATAAACTTGCTGGATTTGGGGATATTATTCATGCACATATGTGCAAAATAGCAGCATGCCACCCATTTCAATAACAAATGCCCTCGGTAACAAGTGCGATTCCTGCAAGCCGAAGCATTTGTTCAGGCATTCCGGCTTTAATGGCTTTCCATTAAGACAGACTGGCAGCAAGACATTCTGAAGATTTTAACTTAAAACTGCCTCTCGGTAGATTGTCAGTGTCTTCTGAATGTGCACTCGAATGACTAGTGTTAAATGTAATTTGCAATTTACATGGTTGTGAGTAGCTGCTGTTAGGGGATCCAGTGTTTTTGTGAAACACCATGCTGTTATGGAAGTGTCATGCCTATTCAAACTAAACTGGGGGCAGCAGATAATATAATATTAATGAAATAAAGGGCCACATAATTGTACTTAATAGAGTACACTTTCTTGACTGTTTCTTAACACACTTAAGTACACTTTTAAATGTGCACTTTGTAATAAATTAAAGTTTTACTTTAAAATATATTATAAATCTTAGGCACAGTTTCACAGATAGGGCTTAGACTAAGCCAGGATTAGTTATTAGTTCAATTAAAAAAGTCAAGTCTAGTCTTGTTTTCCCCCTTGGGGTAGTTTTTATTGTGTTTGGTTTTATTTTTATTATTAAATAAAAGCCCATTGTACTGCGACTGTGTACTTTTAAAGGGGATGTCTAATGTTATTTCATGCATTAATTACACTGTTGCAGAGTTGGATGCTAAATAAGGCTAAAGTTTAAAAAAAAAACTTAGTTGGATGTATGACAGAGTATTTCTGTGCCAAACACACTTCTCCCTGAACAGCTTGTGCACACATCAACCAGAGCAAGAGCAAGAGCAAGAGCACGCCCATCAACGTGCTTAATTCAGGTTACGGAAGTCTTCGGCAGCACTGTACAGCACTTGGTCAAGAAAAAAAGTCATTCCGTTTTACTAACTAAGGCAGGATTAGGCATTAGTTCAATTAAGGTATTTAAGTAGCTTTTATAAATGTTTACTAGAAAAAAGGTAACACTTTAGTATAGGGAACACAAACTATTAATTATGACTTTTCCCTCAATAAACTCCTAATTTACTGCTTATTAATAGTTAGTAAGGTAGTTGTTAAGTTTAGGTATTGGGTAGGATTAAGAATATATTATAAATCTTGCGGAATAAGGCATTAATATCTGCTTAATAAGTAATAATAAATAGCCAATATTCTAGTAATATGCATGCTAATAAGCAACCAGTTAAAAGACCCTAAAATAAAGTGTTACCGAAAAAAACATTACTGCTGTGCATCTTGAGACAAACGATGACATTAACATATTTTAAGAAATATCAGTGCAAGTTGCATTCAGTTAAAACAGCTCAAACATGCATTTTAGTCTAGGGCTAACTTAAGCCTTGTCTGCGAAACCAGGGGTTCATGTTAATATTTTGTCATGCTTTAAAGAAGTACACTAACCTATTTCATTAGATATCACATTAAAGTATATTTTAATAAAAAGCTTGTCAGTACATTCATCAGTACAGTACATATATCAAACACAATAAAAGGTATTATGAAATTACATATAAAGATGTACTTAAAGCCCTACTTAAGTGAGTTACAAAAGCATTTGAATGTTCAGCTAATTGCACTTAATATAAATTTAAACTATAATACGTTTTCATTTAATTGCAATTAGCATGCAATTAAATGTTCAAAACTTTACATTCAGTTCACATTTAAGTATATTTTTTTAAAGCGGGTGAGCCCATGTTATTGCAATATAGTAAGTAACACAAATGCAATAACATGTCATAAAAGCAAGATGACAACATAAGTTTCAACGTAATTAAACTAAACTAAACCCGTTCTATTTTCATGCAGCATAAATTCTCATGCTCTGTAGGAACTTACAACAGTTCCCACACGACCATAAAAGGCTGAACAGTTTCTGACATTTTCAGTGAGTCTGCATGAGGTAATTGGAGGTGCTAACACGAGCTCTTGAAACTCCTCTTCTTGGGAGCAGCAGCTCATTTGCATTTAAAGGGACACACACAAAAACAAGAGCGTTTTTGCTCACCCTCAAAAAGTGACAAATTTAACATACTATAGAAAATATCTGTGGGGTATTTTGGGCTAAAACTTCACATAGACACTCTGGGGACATCAGAGCCTTATTTTACATCTTGTAAAAGTGGCATTATATAACCCCTTTAAAGTATATTATTTCCGTAATAAGTACTCTTTTGAAAAGAACGCTAAAGTGGACTTTTTCACAAGAGATTTATGATAAATGTATAAAAATAACGTTTGTATGATGATAAAAGATGGCTACCACATAGATTATTGTGTTGATTAGTTTCCAAGGCAAGTTTCAAGCAAACATTTATGAAACAGCTACTAATCTATTTCCACCAGAAAATAAGCATCATAGTCCTGTATTGTCTCGTTTAAATTTGTTCTAAATCAAGCTTGTCTGAAATCTGTTTACTTCAAATGTTCCTTCACATAAAACAAACAAAATTCCCTGATCTGCCTGACCGCTTGTCTGAAATCAGTCACATTCAAGCTCACTCTGTTAAACAGGCCTCTAGTCTTGCCTTCGACAGCTTGCGATGACTTTTACTATTGGCCTCTAGGGCTGGTGAGTGCCATAAACCGTCTTATTGCACTCAGATCATATTAATCTGCCTTTGCCACTGCATTTATTTGCAATATGACAACATGCAAAGCACCAGCTGCCTTGTCTGAATGACTTGCTCCATTCGACATTGTTTTCAGTGCTGGGTAGTAACTGATTATATGGAATCTAGATTTTGTAATCAAATACCAAAAACTGCATACTTGTAATTAGATTATATTACATTTTAAAAAACTCGGATTACAGTTACTTTTTATTGATTAAATGATTACATATCACACAAAATTGTTGATTCTCTCTAAATCCTCTTCCCTTTTAAGTTTTGTTCTTAAAAAAAGGCTAGTGCTTATAGTAAATGTAACCCTGGACCAGGGTGGGGGGATTGTGAGTGGATATGCTTTGCTAAGGACAAATTTAAAAGGTGATTTTCTCAGTATTTTGATTTTTTTGCACCCTCAGATTCCAGGTTTTCAAATAGTTGTATCTCATCCAAATCTGTCCAATCCTAACAAACCATATCAATGTAAAGCTAATTTATTCAACTTTCAGATGATGTATAAATCTCAATTTAAAAAAAAAAAAAAAAAAAAAAAACTTTATGACTGGTTTTGTGGTCCAGGGTCAAATATATTTTGGGAAAGTCTTCCAGTTTTGTGGAATTGCACACACCGACCACTAGTCAGGTAACCAGTGGATTTACAGACATATTTTTCACTTTGAAGGAGACAAATGGCAAACACATTATACTTTGCATAAAATCTGTGAAACTCTACATTTCTGTAAGTATTTTTTATTCCGCCTTTTTATGACTTAAGTATTAGCATTTTATCACCTCACAAACCTTACTTAAAGGTGTCCTATCATGTTTTGTTTTACACTTTCTTTAGTGTGTAATGTTGCTGTCTGAGCAAGAAAAAGGTCTGCAAAGTTACAAAGCACAAAGTCCACTCCAAAGGGAGGTATTCTCTATATCAGTAAACACTATATCTGAACTCCCTGAAACACCTCAGTTGTAGTCTTGAGTTTTCTTCTAGGAATGTACATACCACAATGTTCCTCATTTAAATAATTCCCACCCAAGGCATACACAAAACTCACGGTTATAAGTAAGAGGTGCGACATTTCCGAAACACACTCAAAGTAGTTTTCAAAGTAGCATATTTTCTTTTTTCTTCATGTTTTATATTAATCTGGTACAAAATGATTCTATTCAGATCTATGTGATAAATCAGTTAGGTCTTTAATTGGAGAAATGAGAGGAAATGAGAGTTGTGGAATAACATGAGAGGACCCTTTTTCCCTGCAGGTTCTCCCAGCTCAATTAACTAACTCCAGTCTGACTCGGTTTCCTTCCTCCATCACATGCTGAATCCAGAGAGCGTTCTGTGTGTTTGTGTGTGTCCTGATGGCTTAGAGCATTACCCAGTCTTATGGATTGCTATCCCACAGAGTCGGACTTAACAAGCCTGGACTGAGGCAATACTTGCTGATCTGCTGAATTCCACTGATGTTAATTGATGGGCTAAGTTAGAGGAAAGAATAAATAAAGGCAGTTGGACAGTAGCTGTAGGTCTGTTTGTACTGTTGTGCTGCTCACGAGCTGGAGTCTAGTACAATGACTGACTGAATGAGTATCTGAGCAGAAGTACAAAAGCCAAATGCACTCGGTGTTCAGAATAACATCCTACCATAAGACTCTCAACTACATATGCAGTATATAGTCTGAATGCTGTGTGAATACTGTGTTCTCTGTGCAAAACATTCAACTTGTGATGAATGCACCAAAGTAAAATTAGTTAGCCCATAATTTGATCAGACTGCCAAATGTTAAAGGGATAGTTCACCCAAAAATGAAAATTTGATGTTTATCTGCTTACCCCAGGGCATCCAAGATGTAGGTGACTTTGTTTCTTCAGTAGAACACAAATGATGATTTTTAACTCTAACCGTTGCGGTCTGTCAGTTGTATAATGTGTGTCAATGGGAACTTCGTCTATAAGAGTAAAAAAAACATGCACAGACAAATCCAAATTAAACACTGCGGCTCATGACGACACATTGATGTCCTAAGATGCGAAACAATCGGTTTGTGAGAGGAACCGAACAGTATTTATATAATTTTTTACCTCTAAAACACCACTATGTCCAACTGCCCTGCACATCCTGTTAGTGAAGTCAAAAAACGTGTTCTGATGACGAAAGTGATCTCTCGCGCTTTGATTCAATGAGTGTGAGATATCACTTCCGTTGTCAGAGCGCGTTCAGACCTCACACACCGGATATGGAGGGCAGTTGGACATAGTGGTGTTTTAGAGGTAAAACATTATATAAATACTGTTCGGTTTCTCACACAAACCGATCGTTTCGGGACTTAGAACATCAATGTGTCGTCACGAGCCGTAGGGTTTAATTTGGATTTGTCAGTGCATGTTTTTTTTTACTCTTATAGACGAAGTTCCCATTGACATGTATTATACAACTGAAAGACCGCAACGGTTGGAGTTAAAAATCATCATTTGTGTTCTACTGAAGAAACAAAGTCACCTACATCTTGGATGCCCTGGGGTAAGCAGATAAACAACAAATTTTAATTTTTGGGTGAACTATCCCTTTAAGTCATTTTTGTATCATAAAATTGAAGAGTTCATTTTGCAAAAACCGATGAACACCACATTTGGATCGGACCACACGAGCCAGCCTTCGCTCCCCACGTGCATCAATGAGCCTTAGCCACCCATGACCCTGTCTCTGGTTCTGGTTCACCACTGCTCCTTCCTTGGACCACTTTTGATAGATACGGACTACTGCTCTCAGCCTCAGATGTCATGCCCACGGACCGTTGGCTGAATGTCTGATGCATATGGTACACTTAACTGGAAACACTTCAGGACTTTCGAAGTCGTCATCTGGTTGGTTGAATGATACAGGATGTCCGGGACACATGTGCGTCATGTAATGCCATTGGGCTAGTTTTGAGGAGCAAATGGGAAGGTTTTGTTGCGAAAACATGGCAACCCTGGTGTACATATTGCTAATCTTTTAATCTTTCGTTTTATTCATTCATTCTATTGCCAGTGCAAGAAGGGCTCTTAAAATTATCAAATGGAGATTTTACCCTCGTAGTTACCTTTCCCTTCACATCACATCTCAGAAAAGTCACGTTGAAAGGGTTTGGGACTCTTTTAGTGTCAATGAGTGTTGCTATGTATCAGTTGAAAAAAAAGGAGAAAAAGCTCTGTAAATCTATAAACGAAACCTTTTGTAATATATGCTTTTATGTGTGAATCCAGATGATTTAAGCGGTAAGATGATTTACACTTTCGGGTTTGGTTTCACAGACAGGCATTAAGCCAGGATTAGGCCTTAGTTCAATTAGAACATTTAAGAAGCTTTTATAAACGTGCCTTAGGGAAAAAAAAAATACTGGTGAGCATCTTGATACAAAACAAAAGCACTGACATATTTTAAGACATGTCAGTTCAAGTTGGTTTCAGCTAAAACAACACAAACATGCATTTTAGTCTTAAGCCTTGTCTGTGAAACCAGGGCTTAATGTTCAGTTCAGTGAAGATTAATTCCCATTTGAATAGACATATGGGTTTCACTTTATTTTGATGGTCCCTTTAACACATTCTGTTGACTATAATAACATTGCATCTACTAACTAGTGTAGTAGAGTATTAGTAGACTGGTAGGGTTAGGGTTAGAATAAGTTGACACATAGTTGCAAAGTTACTTATAGTCAGTAGAATGTCTGTTGGGAGCATGACAATAAAGAGATAGCATATATTAAGCAGACAGTCTTCTAATAATTTAATGAGAGTTAGTTGACATGTAGTTGCAAAGTTAGTCAGTTTCAAAATGTTCAAAAGGGACCATCAAAATAAAGTGTTACCGAAATACGTTCCCCTTCCTCAACTAAATGACGATTCGCATTCAAGCCACACTCCCTATAACTATTTTATAATTTAAGGAAAATACCCAATAATGTAACCTAGAGATCACTTTATTTTCCGTACAGAGCCGCAGTTCCGTTGCACCGTCAGTGTGAAAGCACAACGTGAGCCTGCTGTTAAATTTCTCAAACTTGCCTCAGTATAAGACAATATCGTGATTAAGTAGAGGGAGTTGTGATTAAAGTGTGTATGTGAAGAGCGTCTCAAAAGCAACAGGAGTAAAATGCTTCGGAGCAAAAACACACAAGGGAAAAAGAAAATGGATGAAAGTGCTGGAGCAGCAGAACTCAAGGCCTAAATCTATTTAATCACAAAATAAGGAGAGTTCAAGAAGTGGCAGAGTAATATTCCCTGCATAAAAATCCTCCCAACCTCTCGCAATGACCTGCAGTCGGCTCTACCGGCTGCTTTATAACAGAATACATTTATGTGGCGAAGAAGCTTGAAAGCACCAAAATCATTTCATCCATCCGCTGCAGATTGGCCTTGGAAATTAATATACCCATGGTGGCCAGACCTGACCAGGCTTGCCACCAAAACAAGAGCCTGCGGAGTCATTACATGTAATAAATAAATAAATGGAAATGAAAGTCGGATGGGTCGTAATTACATGGGAGACTGAGATAGGAGCGTATAAGCAATTCACTTCCAGGTAAGTGTGTGTGGGTGTCCAACGCTATCGTCCACAGTGAGGCAGTATATGCAAAAAGGGAGAAGAAGAAAACAACACACAAACATTCATAGACACACACAAACATACCCTGAACCCTGAGCAATTAAGGTGATGTTGAGGTGATCTCTTTGCTCTACCCCGGAGTAAAACACTGATTCTGAGACCTGTTTATCATCTTTACAGTAAACAATCATCAAACACATGCCGTCTACTGACAGCATACCAGTATCAACAAATACTGCTGCTTTCCTCTTGTAACAAGCCCTGATATTTTGAA